>NW_025766701.1:0-24509 GCF_003918875.1 Haliotis rubra
ATACAATAGTGTATGGAGACACTGTACTACTGTCCTTGTCTCTGTATACAACAGTGTATGGAGACACTGTACTACTACATCCTTGTCTCTGTATACAATAGTGTATGGAGACACTGTACTACCATCCTTGTCTCTGTATACAATAGTGTATGGAGACACTGTATACTGTACTACCACCTTGTCTTGTCTCTGTATACAATGGTGTATGGAGAAAGTGTATTACTATCAATGTCTCTGTATACAATAGTGTATGGAGAAACTGTTCTATCACCATTGTCTCTGTATACAATAGTGTATGGAGACACTGTACTACCATCCTTGTCTCTGTATACAATAGTGTATGGAGACACTGTACTACCATCCTTGTCTCTGTATACAATAGTGTATGGAGACACTGTACTACCACACTTGTCTCTGTATACAATAGTGTATGGAGACACTGTACTACCACACTTGTCTCTGTATACAATAGTGTATGGAGACACTGTACTACCATCCTTGTCTCTGTATACAATAGTGTATGGAGACACTGTACTACCATCCTTGTCTCTGTATACAATAGTGTATGGAGACACTGTACTACTTCATCCTTGTCTCACAACAGTGTATGGAGACACTGTACTACCACACTTGTCTCTGTATACAAATAGTGTATGGAGACACTGTACTACCACACTTGTCTCTGTATACACTGTACTATCACACTTGTACTCTGTATACCATCCTTGTCTCTGTATGCAATAGTGTATGGAGACACTGTATCCTTGTCTCTGTATAACATCCTTGTCTCTGTATACAATACTGTATGGAGACACTGTACTGCCATCCTTGTCTCTGTATACAATAGTGTATGGAGACACTGTACTACCACACTTGTCTCTGTATACAATAGTGTATGGAGACACTGTACTACCACACTATGTCTCTGTATACAATAGTGTATGGAGACACTGTACTACTATCCTTGTCTCTGTATACAATAGTGTATGGAGAAACTGTTCTATCACCATTGTGTCTCTGCATTATATCCTTGTAATAGTGTATGGAGACACTGTACTACTGTCCTTGTCTCTGTATACAATAGTGTATGGAGACACTGTACTACCACACTTGTCTCTGTATACAATAGTGTATGGAGACACTGTACTTACTGCAACAGTGTATGGAGACACTACTAACATCCTTGTCTCTGTATACACACTTGTCTCTATATGGTGTGTGGAGGCACCATTGTCTCTGTATCTGTATACAATAGTGTATGGAGACACATTGTGTACAATAGTGTATGGAGACAATGGTGTAGGAGACACTGTACTATCCTTGTCTCTGTATACAATAGTGTATGGAGACAGTGTATTACTATCCTTGTCTCTGTATACAATAGTGTATGGAGACACTGTACTACCACACTTGTCTCTGTATACAATAGTGTGTGGAGACACTGTACTACTGTATACCTTGCCTCTGTATACAATAGTGTATGGAGGTACTGTACTACTATCCTTGTCTCTGTATACCATGGTGTAACAATAGTGTATGGAGACACTGTATTACTATCCTTGTCTCTGTATACAATAGTGTATGGAGACACTGTACTACACTCTGTGTCTCTGTATACAATAGTGTATGGATCTCTGACATGGAGTTACTGTACTACTGTCCTTGTACTACCTCTGTATACAATAGTGTATGGAGACACTGTGCTTCTATCATGTGTACATTGTCGTCTGTATACACATGTATGAGAACTGACTTGGTGGTAGTCCTTGCCTCTGTATACCTTGTACTATCTTGTATACAATAGTGTCGTCTGTATACAATGGAGTGCATTACTACTTGTACTGTGTATGGAGACACTGTACTACTATCCTTGTATCTGTATACAATAGTGTATGGAGAAGCTGTTCTATCACCATTGTCTCTGTATACAATAGTGTATGGAGACGCTGTACTACCATCCTTGTCTCTGTATACAATAGTGTATGGAGGTAGTGCATAACTATCCTTGTCTCTGTATACAATAGTGTATGGAGACACTGTACTACTGTCCTTGTCTCTGTATACAATAGTGTATGGAGGTGGTGTATTACTATTCTTGTCCCTGTATACAATAGTGTAACGAGGTAGTGCATTACTATCCTTTTATCTATATACAATAGTGTATGGAGACACTGTACTACTATCCTTGTATCTGTATACCATAGAATATGGAGAAACTGTTCTGTCACCATTGTGTCTGTATACAATAGTGTAACGGGGTAGTGCATTACTATCCTTGTATCTGTATACAATAGTGTATGGAGACACTGTACTACTATCCTTGTATCTGTATACAATGGTGTATGGAGAAACTGTTCTATCACCATTGTTTCTGTATACAATAGTGTATGGAGACACTGTACTACCATCCTTGTCTCTGTATACAATAGTGTATGGAGACACTGTACTACCACACTAGTCTCTGTATACAATAGTGTATGGATACACTGTACTACCACACTTGTCTCTGTATACAATAGTGTATGGAAACACTTTACTACCATCCTTGTCTTTGTATACAATAGTGAATGGAGGTAGTGTATTACTATCCTTGTCTCTGTATACAATAGTGTATGGAGACACTGTACTACCACACTTGTCTCTGTATACAATAGTGTATGGAGACACTGTACTACCACACTTGTCTCTGTATACAATAGTGTATGGAGACACTGTACTACCACACTAGTCTCTGTATACATTAGTGCATTGAGACACTGTGCTTTCATCCAAGTCTCTGCATATAATACTGTATGGAGACAGTGTACTACCATCCTTGTCTCTGTATACAATAGTGTATGGAGACACTGTACTACGATCCCTGTCTCTGTATACAATAGTGTATGGGGGTAGTGTATTACTATTCTTGTCTCTGTATACAATAGTGTATGGAGACACTGTACTACCATCCTTGTCTCTGTATACAATAGTGTATGGAGACACTGCACTACCATCCTTGTCTCTGTATACAATAGTGTATGGAGACACTGTACTACCACACTAGTCTCTGTATACAATAGTGTATGGAGACACTGTACTACCACACTAGTCTCTGTATACATTAGTGCATTGAGACACTGTACTTTCATCCAAGTCTCTGCATATAATACTGTATGGAGACAGTGTACTACCATCCTTGTCTCTGTATACGATAGTGTATGGAGACACTGTACTACGATCCCTGTCTCTGTATACAATAGTGTATGGAGGTAGTGTATTACTATTCTTGTCTCTGTATACAATAGTGTATGGAGACACTGCACTACCATCCTTGTCTCTGTATACAATAGTGTATGGAGACACTGTACTACCACACTAGTCTCTGTATACAATAGTGTATGGATATACTGTACTAGCACACTTGTCTCTGTATACAATAGTGTATGGAGACACTGTACTACCACACTTGTCTCTGTATACAATAGTGGATGGAGACACTGTACTTACATCCTTGTCTCTGTATGCAATACTGTATGGAGACACTGTACTACCATCCTTGTCTCTGTATACAATAGTGTATGGAGAAACTGTACTACCACACTTGTCTCTGTATACAATAGTGTATGGAGACACTGTACTACCACACATGTCTCTGTATACAATAGTGTATGTAGACACTGTACTAACATCCCTGTCTCTGTATACAATACTGTATGGAGAAACTGTGCTACCATCCTTGTCTCTGTATACAATAATGTATGGAGACACTGTACAACCACACTAGTTTCTGTATACAATAGTGTATGGAGACACTGTACTACCACATATGTCTCTGTATACAATAGTGTATGGAGACACTGTACTACTATCCTTGTATCTGTATACAATAGTGTATGAAGAAACTGTTCTATCACCATTGTGTGTGTATACAATAGTGTAACGGGGTAATGCATTGCTATCCTTGTATCTGTATACAATGGTGTATGGAGACACTGTACTACTGTCCTTGTCTCTGTATACAATAGTGTATGGAGACACTGTACTACCAACCTTGTCTCTGTATACAATAGTGTATGGAAACACTCTACTACCACACTTGTGTCTGAATACAATAGTGTATGGAGACACTGTACTACCACCCTTTTCTCTGTATACAATAGTGTATGGAGGAAGTGTATTACTATCAATGTCTCTGTATACAATAGTGTATGGAGACACTGTACTACCACACTTGTCTCTGTATACAATAGTGTATGGAGACACTGTACTACTGTCCTTGCCTCTGTATACAATAGTGTATGGAGGTAGTGTATTACTATTCTTGTCCCTGTATACCATAGTGTAACGAGGTAGTTCATTACTATCCTTGTGTCTGTATACAATAGTGTATGGAGACACTGTACTACTATCCTTGTATCTGTATACAATAGTGTATGGAGAAACTGTTCTATCACCATTTCGTCTGTATACAATAGCGTAACGGGGTAGTGCATTACTATCCTTGTATCTGTATACAATAGTGTATGGAGACACTGTACTACTATCCTTGTATCTGTATACAATAGTGTATGGAGAAGCTGTTCTATCACCATTGTCTCTGTATACAATAGTGTATGGAGACGCTGTACTACCATCCTTGTCTCTGTATACAATAGTGTATGGAGACACTGTACTACCACACTAGTCTCTGTATACAATAGTGTATGGATACACTGTACTACCACACTTGTCTCTGTATACAATAGTGTATGGAAACACTGTACTACCATCCTTGTCTCTGTATACAATAGTGAATGGAGGTAGTGTATTACTATCCTTGTCTCTGTATACAATAGTGTATGGAGACACTGTACTACCACACTTGTCTCTGTATACAATAGTGTATGGAGACACTGTACTACCACACTTGTCTCTGTATACAATAGTGTATGGAGACACTGTACTACCATCCTTGTCTCTGTATAAAATAGTGTATGAAGGTAGTGTATTGCTATCCTTGTCTCTGTATGCAATAGTGTATGGAGACACTGTACTTTCACCCTAGTCTCTGCATATAATACTGTATGGAGACACTATACTACCACAATTGTCTCTGTATACATTAGTGTATGGAGACACTGTACTACCACACTAGTCTCTGTATACATTAGTGTATTGAGACACTGTACTTTCATCCTAGTCTCTGCATATAATACTGTATGGAGACAGTGTACTACCATCCTTGTCTCTGTATACAATAGTGTATGGAGACACTGTACTACCACACTTGTCTCTGTATACAATAGTGTATGGAGACACTGTACTACTGTCCTTGCCTCTGTATACAATAGTGTATGGAGGTAGTGTATTACTATTCTTGTCCCTGTATACCACAGTGTAACGAGGTAGTTCATTACTATCCTTGTCTCTGTATACAATAGTGTATGGAGACACTGTACTACTATCCTTGTATCTGTATACAATAGTGTATGGAGAAACTGTTCTATCTCCATTTCGTCTGTATACAATAGCGTAACGGGGTAGTGCATTACTATCCTTGTATCTGTATACAATAGTGTATGGAGACACTGTACTACTATCCTTGTATCTGTATACAATAGTGTATGGAGAAGCTGTTCTATCACCATTGTCTCTGTATACAATAGTGTATGGAGACACTGTACTACCATCCTTGTCTCTGTATACAATAGTGTATGGAGACACTGTACTACCACTCTAGTCTCTGTATACAATAGTGTATGGATACACTGTACTACCACACTTGTCTCTGTATACAATAGTGTATGGAAACACTGTACTACCATTCTTGTCTCTGTATACAATAGTGAATGGAGGTAGTGTATTACTATCCTTGTCTCTGTATACAATAGTGTATGGAGACACTGTACTACCACACTTGTCTCTGTATACAATAGTGTACGGAGACACTGTACTACCACACTTGTCTCTGTATACAATAGTGTATGGAGACACTGTACTACCATCCTTGTCTCTGTATAAAATAGTGTATGAAGGTAGTGTATTGCTATCCTTGTCTCTGTATGCAATAGTGTATGGAGACACTGTACTTTCACCCTAGTCTCTGCATATAATACTGTATGGAGACACTATACTACCACAATTGTCTCTGTATACATTAGTGTATGGAGACACTGTACTACCACACTAGTATCAGTATACATTAGTGTATTGAGACACTGTACTTTCATCCTAGTCTCTGCATATAATACTGCATGGAGACAGTGTACTACCATCCTTGTCTCTGTATACAATAGTGTATGGAGACACTGTACTACTGTCCTTGCCTCTGTATACAATAGTGTATGGAGGTAGTGTATTACTATTCTTGTCCCTGTATACCATAGTGTAACGAGGTAGTTCATTACTATCCTTGTCTCTGTATACAATAGTGTATGGAGACACTGTACTACTATCCTTGTATCTGTATACAATAGTGTATGGAGAAACTGTTCTATCTCCATTTCGTCTGTATACAATAGCGTAACGGGGTAGTGCATTACTATCCTTGTATCTGTATACAATAGTGTATGGAGACACTGTACTACTATCCTTGTATCTGTATACAATAGTGTATGGAGAAGCTGTTCTATCACCATTGTCTCTGTATACAATAGTGTATGGAGACACTGTACTACCATCCTTGTCTCTGTATACAATAGTGTATGGAGACACTGTACTACCACTCTAGTCTCTGTATACAATAGTGTATGGATACACTGTACTACCACACTTGTCTCTGTATACAATAGTGTATGGAAACACTGTACTACCATCCTTGTCTCTGTATACAATAGTGAATGGAGGTAGTGTATTACTATCCTTGTCTCTGTATACAATAGTGTATGGAGACACTGTACTACCACACTTGTCTCAGTATGCAATAGTGTATGGAGACACTGTACTACCACACTTGTCTCTGTATACAATAGTGTATGGAGACACTGTACTACCATCCTTGTCTCTGTATAAAATAGTGTATGAAGGTAGTGTATTGCTATCCTTGTCTCTGTATGCAATAGTGTATGGAGACACTGTACTTTCACCCTAGTCTCTGCATATAATACTGTATGGAGACACTATACTACCACAATTGTCTCTGTATACATTAGTGTATGGAGACACTGTACTACCACACTAGTATCAGTATACATTAGTGTATTGAGACACTGTACTTTCATCCTAGTCTCTGCATATAATAATGTATGGAGACAGTGTACTACCATCCTTGTCTCTGTATACAATAGTGTATGGAGACACTGTACTACGATCCCTGTCTCTGTATACAATAGTGTATGGAGGTAGTGTATTACTATTCTTGTCTCTGTATACAATAGTGTATGGAGACACTGTACTACCATCCTTGTCTCTGTATACAATAGTGTATGGAGAAACTATACTACCACACTTGTCTCTGTATACAATAGTGTATGGAGACACTGTACTACCATACTAATCTCTGTATGCAATAGTGTATGTTGACACTGTACTACCACACTTGTCTCTGTATATAATAGTGTATGGAGACACTGCACTACCATCCTTGTCTCTGTATACAATAGTGTATGGAGACACTGTACTACCACACTTGTCTTTGTATACAATAGTGTATGGACACACTGTACTACCATCCTTGTCTCTGTATACAATAGTGTATGGAGACACTGTACTACAACACTTTTCTCGGTATACAATAGTGTATGGAGACACTGTACTACCACACTTGTATCTGTATACAATAGTGTACGAAGACACTGTACTACTGTCCTTGTCTCTGTATACAATAGTGTATGGAGACACTGTACTACCATCCTTGTCTCTGTATACAATAGTGTATGAAGACACTGTACTACCATCCTTGTCTCTGTATACAATAGTGTATCGAGACACTGTACTTTCACCCTAGTCTCTGTATACAATAGTGTATGGATACACTGTACTACCACCCTTGTCTCTGTATACAATATTGTATGGAGACACTGTACTTTCACCCTAGTCTCTGTATACAATAGTGTATGGATACACTGTATTACCAACCTTGTCTCTGCATACAATAATGTATGGAGCTTCTGTACTACCATCCTAGTCTCTGCATATAATACTGTATGGAGACACTATATTACCACATTTGTCTCTGTATACAATAGTGTGTTGATACACTATACTACCACACTAGTCTCTGTATACAATAGTGTATGGAGACACTGTTCTTTCACCCTAGTCTCTGCATATAATACTGTATGGAGACACTATACTACCACACTTGTCTCTGTATACAATAGTGTATGGAGACACTGTACTACCTCACTAGTCTCTGTATACAATAGTGTATGGAGACACTGTACTACCACACTTGTCTCTGTATACAATAGTGTATGGAGACACTGTATTACCACACTTGTCTCTGTATACAATAGTGTATGGAGAAACTGTACTACCATCCTTGTCTCTGTATAAAATAATGTATGGAGGTTCTGTACTACCATCCTTGTCTCTGTATGCAATAATGTATGGAGGTTCTGTACTACCATCCTTGTCTCTGTATGCAATAATGTATGGAGGTTCTGTACTACCATCCTTGTCTCTGTATGCAATAATGTATGTAGGTTCTGTACTACCATCCTTGTCTCAGTATGCAATAATGTATGGAGGTTCTGTACTACCATCCTTGTCTCTGTATACAATAATGTATGTAGGTTCTGTACTACCATCCTTGTCTCTCTATACAATAATGTATGGAGGTTCTGTACTACCATCCTTGTCTCTGTATGCAATAATGTATGGAGCTTCTGTACTACCATCCTTGTCTCAGTATGCAATAATGCATAGGAGGTTCTGTACTACCATCCTTGTCTCTGTATACAATAATGTATGGAGGTTCTGTACTACCATCCTTGTCTCTATATACAATAATGTATGTAGGTTCTGTACTACCATCCTTGTCTCTGTATGCAATAATGTATGGAGCTTCTGTACTACCACACTTGTCTCTGTATACAATAATGTATTGTGCTTCTGTACTACCACACTTGTCTCTGTATACAGTAATGTATGAAAACAGTGCGCTACCATCCTTGTCTCTGTATACAATAGTGTATGGAGACCCTGTACTACTGTCCTTGTCTCTGTATACAATAGTGTATGGAGACACTGTACTACCATCTGTGTCTCTGTATACAATAGTGTATGGAGGTAGTGTATTACTATCCTTGTCTCTGTATACAATAGTGTATGGAGAAACTGTACTACCATCCTTGTCTCTGTATACAATAGTGTAAGGAGGTAGTGTATTACTATCCTTGTCTCTGTATACAATAGTGTATGGAGACACTGTACTTTCACCCTAGTCTCTGCATATAATACTGTATGGAGACACTATATTACCACACTTGTCTCTGTATACAATAGTGTATGGAGACACTGTACTACTGTCCTTGTCTCTGTATACAATAGAGAATGGAGACACTGTACAACCACACTTGTCTCTGTATACAATAGTGTATGGAGACACTGTACTACCACACTTGTCTCTGTATACAATAGTGTATGGAGAAACTGTACTACCATCCTTGTCTCTGTATACAATAGTGTATGGAGGTAGTGTATTACTATCCTTGTCTCTGTATACAATAGTGTATGGAGACACTGTACTTTCACCCTAGTCTCTGCATATAATACTGTATGGAGACACTATATTACCACATTTGTCTCTGTATACAATAGTGTGTTGATACACTGTACTACCACACTAGTCTCTGTATACAATAGTGTATGGAGACACTGTTCTTTCACCCTAGTCTCTGCATATAATACTGTATGGAGACACTATACTACCACACTTGTCTCTGTATAAAATAGTGTATGGAGACACTGTACTACCTCACTAGTCTCTGTATACAATAGTGTATGGAGACACTGTACTACCACACTTGTCTCTGTATACAATAGTGTATGGAGACACTGTATTACCACACTTGTCTCTGTATACAATAGTGTATGGAGAAACTGTACTACCATCCTTGTCTCTGTATACAATAGTGTATGGAGATAGTTTGTTACTATCCTTGTCTCTGTATACAATAGTGTATGGAGACACTGTACTTTCACCCTAGTCTCTGCATATAATACTGTATGGAGACACTATATTACCACATTTGTCTCTGTATACAATAGTGTGTTGATACACTGTACTACCACACTAGTCTCTGTATACAATAGTGTATGGAGACACTGTTCTTTCACCCTAATCTCTGCATATAATACTGTATGGAGACACTATACTACCACACTTGTCTCTGTATACAATAGTGTATGGAGACACTGTACTACCTCACTAGTCTCTGTATACAATAGTGTATGGAGACACTATACTACCACACTTGTCTCTGTATACAATAGTGTATGGAGACACTGTATTACCACACTTGTCTCTGTATACAATAGTGTATGGAGACACTGTACTACCACACTTGTGTCTGTATACAATAGTGTATGGAGACACTGTACTACCACACTTTTCTCTGTATACAATAGTGTATGGAGACACTATACTACCATCCTTGTCTCTGTATACAATAGTGTATGGAGACACTGTACTTTCACCCTTGTCTCTGTATACAAAAGTGTATGGATACACTGTACTACCACACTTGTCTCTGTATACAATAGTGTATGGAGACACTGTACTTTCACCCTAGTCTCTGTATCCGTAATAGTGTATGGATACACTGTATTACGAGAACCCTTGGATGGTATGGTGTCTTCCGTACGGTATTAGCTGTCAGGAGACGGGATTGACTGATCCGCTATTGTGCGAGTTTAATATTGATCGACGCGCTTTATTGTTCGCATTGAACTGGAATTGATGATGATCTCCGTACGACATGCGAGTTTGAGGGATGGTGACAATTGTCGTACGCTGACCCGGGGATGAGCAGTGCGGAAGTTCGGTGATGATGATACGGTGTTCCGTACGCTATTGGTATACGAGAGGACGATGATACGATCGATGCGCTACGGACTGAATTGGTGATGATCTTCAATGCGCCGGTACGCTCACGGAAACGAGGTGATGATGACGTATGCGAGACTGGAGATTGAAGGAACGATGTCCGTACGTATTGTCGGACTGGTGTTGTTCGGTTGCGATTCGACAATCGACGCGCTGATATTGTCGGATGATGTTGAATATGGTGTTCTTCCGTACGATGATGCATATGCGGAGACCCCAGGATGATACGGACGATCTTCCGTGCATGACCCGACGTAGGAATGATATTCACTACCTCATGCGCTATTGTCGGAAGACGGATGTTCTTTCCATGCATATTTTAGGACAGTGATGCGATCTCCCGTACGCTGATGCGGAGACGAACGTTACGATCCCGTTCTCTATTGGCAATGCGGACGAGGACGGTATTACGGTCGATCTTTCCGCGCCGTATGCGGAATCGATAACGGTCTCCGTATTGTAATGTGAGGACGGAGATTGATACGAACGATGTCAATACGCTGTTGACGGCGTTCGGGATGGTGTCGCATCCTTGTCGAGGACGGATCGACGGTACGGGTTTTCTCCATGCGCTATTGATACTGAGACGGGGATATGGTATTCATGCGCTGACATGCGAGGATGTTGATGCAGTCCATGCATATGCGAACGGGACGACAGTGCGAGTTCTTCCATGCGCTGGTAATACGAGACGGATGTTGACGCACTGTTCATCGTTACTGTATGCGAGGACATCGACGAGAACGGAAGCGCAATACGTGGTATGCGAGACAATTCATTGATGAATACGGAAACATTATGCGGACGGGATGTTGTTCGAACTACGTACGATTGACCCGACGGGATGTTATGAGACTATCCGTACGATGGACTGAGATGTTGAACGGGGTCTCGATGCATTATTACTGGTTAGCCGAAGCTCCATGCGATGTGCATGCGAACGGGATGGTGGAACTGCCGTACGTGTGATCGGAGGATGTTGAACCTACGTATTATGCGGAAGTTTGGAGATGTTGAGAACCTCATGCGATACTGGTTTGGGATGTTCTACGTACGATACGAAGACGGATGATGATACTGAGACATAACGATGGTAATGCGAATTCTGGAACCTCCGTACGACCATTGCATGCGAAGACAATGGTATGCGAAGTTAGCGGTTCTCCATGCGCTATTGATGCGGGGACTGGTCGATGTTGATACGATTTCAATGCTCCATGCGCTATTGTTATGTGAAATGATGATGAACGTACATTCCATTATGCGGTGATGGTGCTGATGATCGGCGCTATTATGCGGTTTAGTCGTGTTGACCCGTATGATTATTATATGCGGATTTGGAATTGAAGAACGGTCTCCATGCATATGGCGCGAAGGACTTTGGTCGATGATGGTCGAATGTTAATCGACGCTATTATACGAGACGAAATGATGATGACCGTCCATGCGATATTATGCGAGGACGGATGATGGTCTGAAGCTCCATGCGATGGAGTTATTATTACGGTGTTGTCCATGCTATTGTACCGAACGGAGATTGAAAATGATGTCCATACTATTATTGTTATTAGGACGAATTGACGGTACGATATTGATCATACGCTGTTAT
This sequence comes from Haliotis rubra, assembly GCF_003918875.1. Taxonomy (NCBI): domain Eukaryota; kingdom Metazoa; phylum Mollusca; class Gastropoda; order Lepetellida; family Haliotidae; genus Haliotis; species Haliotis rubra. The sequence continues at coordinate 12,618 of NW_025766701.1, forward strand.
TATACCCGAGACTGGAGACCAGTCGATACGCTGTTATTCATGCGCTTATTGTCACGGAAGACCGGGATGTTATTTTGATTCTTCCGGCGTAAACGATATGCGGAAGACGGGGACTGATGGTACGGTGTCGTACTTTATTGATATGCACGGAATACAGTGATGTCTCCGGCACTCGTACCGAGGAAAATGAATGCAGTCGATCTCCATGCATGAGGAGACGAGGATCGACAATTTTAATTCGATGATCCTTATTATGCTCTGAAGACGGTCGATGACGTTCTGACTCCGGCGCTATTGACGAGTTGGAAGATAACGGTCGTCTCCGTACTGCGCTACGGAACAATGATGTTGATACGTCGACATGCGAGATTGGTATCGGTGCGATAATCTCCATGCGACGGCAATGCGGAGACATGTTGATATGATTTCTCCATGCACTATTATGCGGAAGTGTCGTACGATGTCTCCATACGCTATGCGAGACGAAAGAATCGTGATACGCTACCTCCGTACGCTATTGTGCGAGACGAGGATATAAGCTGTCGATCTTCCATGCATATTATCGAGACAAGGAATCGATGATACGCTGATAACTCATACGATGATAGCATGCGAGTTGGATGAAGTGCAGTGTCAATGCGCCAATGTATACTGACTGCTGAACGATGATGATGTCCGTACGCTAATGACATGCGGAGACGGTAATGATGATACTCAATCGTCTTCCGTATGCGGACTTGAATTCAGTGAATAATCTCCTGCGCGCATTGCATGCAGTTGGACCAACGATAACGCAGCTCATGCACTTGTTTATGCGAAACGGAGATGATGGTACGAATGTCTCCATCGCTATGCGGAAGTTGAAGTGTTATTACGATGTCTCCGTACACTATTGCATCGCGAACTGAGAATGATGACGGTACGATGCTCCATGCGCTGTTATGCGAGACGGGATAACCGCCGCATACGAGACGGGATGACGGTACTGATGTTTTCCATATTGACGCTGCGGAAACGAGATTGATGACGGCTGTCAATACGCTGACGCTGAAGACTGGAGTGTTATTACCCGGTGTCTCCATGCGCTGTTATTGCGAAGACGAGGATGAACGGTACAGTGTCTTCCATGCGCTTTATTGTATGCGGGGATTTGATGTTCTCCATGCGCTATTGGTATGCGAATTCTGAAAACGCGATATCCATGCACTTATTATGGCGCAGATACGAAAGGATAATGCGCTTCCCCGTTACATTATTACGGACTGTCGGAATGGTGATTTCTCCATACGCTATTGTATGCGAGGCTACCCAGATAATTAGTGTCCATGCGCACTATTCGAGACGAGTTCGATAATGAACTTCCCTGCGTTATACATGGTATACGAGGACGAAATATTGATATACCTCCATGCATATTGTTATGCGAAGGCGGGACTTTGATACGATGTCTCCATGCATGACTGTCACGAGACGAGGATGTTGCTGATAATAAATGCGGTGATATGCGAGGACTGATGTCTTTCAATGCGCTGATATTATGCTGATACTGAATATTGTTGGTATTGCCGCCATTGCTACGAGAGACGGTATTATAATTGATAACCAATGCGATATGCGAGACGCTAGAGACAGTACGGTCGATCTTCCATGCATATTGCTGCGGATAACGTACATAGCGCTATTTTATACGAGAACGAGGATATTGGCCGTCTTCCATGCACTTATTGGTGAATGATCGTACGGTGATCTCCGTGCTATTATGCGGAAAGACAAGTGATGATACGATGTCTCCATGCATATTGACATGCGAGACGAGGATAATCCTTTACCTCCATTCGCGGCCAATACGGGCGAAATCGGTACGGTGTTTCCATACACTATTGTACGGGTGGGAACTGACAACAGCACGAGACTGGAGTGTTGTTGATGTCTCCATGCGCTGTTATGCACCGAGACGAGGATGACGGTACGATGATCTTCCATACGCTTATTGATACGAGACAATGGTGATGCTCAATACGCTGACATGCGGGCTACTGGCGATATACTTGTTATGCGAATTACGGAATGGTATGCATACTGATTACTTATTATACGAACGAAATGGAACGGACTGCTCCATACTATTATGCCGAATGCCGGAGATGGTAGTACGATGTCCAGCTACGCCAGGAGACGGAGGTTATAGATTCGCTGATGATATGCGAGTGCGAATGATACATACGCTCCGGCCGCTATTGCTACGGAAGAATATTAACCATGCGCTGACGGCTACGAAGACAAGTGATGATGAACCACGGTGTCTCCGTACCTTTATTGTACGAGACGAGATGATGATACGCCCTGCGAGACTTTAGGATGAATACGGTGTCTCAATACGCTGATATTATGCGGAAGACGAATGATGACAATACGGTCTTCCGTACGCCAATGTATGCGAAGCGGTATTGACGGTATAATTCTCCGTACGGTATATGCGGTTTGGGGTGAAGCGCATGCGCTTATTTTGCTGCGAAGTTGAGGATGACGTGTCCATGCGCTATTGGTATGCGAAGAACAGTGATGACGATACGTCTCCATACGCGTATGCGAGACGAGTGATGACGGTACGATGATCTTCCATGCGCTGCGGACGGAGGCAATGCATACGCTCCGTTCGCCTATTGTTGTCGCAGTTGGTACCCGTGTTCCAACTGTTGACGAGGACGATACGATGCGCTGTTGACCGTACTGAACGATGGTGGTGCAGTCGATGTCCGTGCGCTGGCTGCGGACAATGTCATACGCTAATGCGGAACGATGATGGTGACTTTCTCCATACATGACGGCTGCGGTACGGGATGGTGGTGCGATCGTCCGTACGCTGTTATTGCGGTCAGTCGATAGCGCCGTTGCCTTATTGTTATGCGGACTGATGGTTTCTCCTGCATGACCAATACGGACTCTGCGGGATGTTTTGATGATCTTCGCGGACACGGATGATGATGAACACTGCTCGTTACATATGCGGGGACGGAGCTCAGTGATGCGCTATATCCGTACGTGACGTACGGAGGCAGCCATGCGGAGACGGGTATGATGACGGTGATGTCTTCCATGCATACCGGTGACGGATTGATATCAGTCACGCTTCGCTCCGTAACGGTATTACGGAGGTGTTGTGACGATCCGCTGTTGTCGATACGCAAACTGTTATGCACGGAGGTTGGTGGTATGATGTCCAGCCGCTATGCGAGTTAGACGTGGTGCGATGTCTTTCCATGGTGACATGCGAATGCGGGGATAACGTCGTCCGATATGATGACGTACGCAATCGATTGATGGAACGGTTTCTTCGCCGCTATTGATGCGGATACGGATGAGCAGTGCAGTCGATCTCCATGCGCTGTCTGGAACGTAATGATGATGACTGATCGATGTCCATACGCTGATTATACTGATGTCCGTACGTGTTGATGCGGACGAGGACGGCACGATTTCGTACGGTGTTAGGACGGGGATGTTGATCTGCATGCGCTGTCACGGAGACGTGATGTTGGTACCGTCGATCCATGCGCTGTTGACGTCGAGGAGATGTTATTGTTTCTTCCATCGCTATTGACATGCGAGACGGGGATGTTGACGATGTTGCGAGACGAGGATGATCTTCAAATCCGCTTCGTATTGCGGACAGTCGATGTTGACCGATTCGTCCATGCGCTGGTGACAATGCGGACGAAGTGTTGGTACCGGTAATCCGTACGCTGATTTGAATGATATTATTACAGTCTCCATGCCTTTATTATGCGGAAGTTGAATGTTGATGCATTCGTCTCCATGCGCTGACCGAAGTTTCGGAGCTCGGTAATACATGCCTCCATGCGCTATTGATACGGACGATATCATTGTTGATGTCTTCCGGCTATCGTCATACGAAGTTGGGATCGATACATGATATCCATGCGATGCGGGGACTTTGGACAATTTTGATCGATACTAATCGGAAGACTGGTGATGACGGTACGATCGATCCGTACGCTTATTGACAATGCGAGACTATTGATGATGATGATGATCTTCCATGCATATTGACAGCTACGGAGACGGGATGGTGGTCGCAATCCATGCACTTTATTGTCGAAGTTTGGGATATTGTGCAGTGTCTTCCATGCGCTGACCCGGTAGCTGCGGACAGGCCAGTAATGCGCTACCCCCAACATTGACGGATCGTCAGTACCCATTCCATGCATGGTAATACGGAGACGGATGTTATGATATCCGTACCGGTATGTCGCGGAGGACGGATGTTTGATCGTCTCAATGCTTATTCCTGCGAGACTTGACGACGGTGCGATCATCATGCGCCCATTGTATGCGAGACAATGATGTTATTACGGTGTCCGTACATGATGACAACAAGAGACGAATGATGACGACCTGTCCATGCGCTATTGTACGGAACTGGGATATTGTCTGCCTCCGTTCATATTATGCGAGACGGGATGACGGTAAAGTCGTTTCCATACGCTATTGTTACATGCGAATTCGGTTTTGAACAATCCGTACGCTGTTGGCGGAAGACTTTGGTCGATGAACGGTATTTGGTCGTCTCCATACGCTATTGTGTACGGAAGTTCCGGATGTTGATACGGTGATCTCCATGCATATGCGAGAACGATGATGAATAAGAACGGTTTCTCAAATACGCTTTATTGACATGCGAATACGGGGATAGTGAACTGATCTTCATACTTATTGGACTGTGTGCATGCCCGTACATGATACCGGACGCAATGATGACGGAACGATTTCTCCATGTTCTGTGTTCACGAATACGGGATGATGTGCGAATAATCTTCCGTACGCTGTTATTGTCGGAATGCATACCTCGTTGCATATTATTACGAGGACGAATCAATGATACGCCGCCTCCATACTTGTTATTATGCGAAGTTTGAGTTTGACAATTACGAACATCGCTGTTGATACGGAAGACGGGATATTCAATACGCTTATTGACATGCAGGTTTGGATATGATGGTCACGGCGATCTTCCATGTATTGTTAATGCGAGACGATGATTCACGGGCTGTACACTATTGACAATGCCGAGATACGGAACCATTTCGTACCCGTTACGTATACGAACCGAATGATGATGAAACGACAACAGCGCTTGACATGCGGATACGGGATGATGAACTGCGGTGTCTCCATCGCTTATTGTAATGCGGAATGCGGGATTAATGGTGCCTCGTTCCACGCCATGATGATACGCTACCTCCATCACGCCTGACAATACGCTATTGTATGCGAGACAATGATGTTTGATGTCTCCATGCGCTTTATTGTGCGGACGTTGATGATAAATACGCTTTCCTCCATCACGCCATTATGCAGGACGAGAATGACGGTACGGTATTCTCCAGCCATGTTATTCGAACACGAAGTCAATGACGTCGTTTCCGGCGCTTATTATTCGAGACAAGGTTATTGGTACTGTCCATGCGCTATTGACATGCGAGACGGAACTGATAATTGCGATGATGCTCCATGCAGATATGCGAACAAAGGAACCAACAATGCGTACCGTTACGCCAGTATTATGCGCACGCAATGATGGAACGGTTTCTTCATGCACTGATGACATGCGGATACGGGATAGTGAATGCGGTCGATATCGCTGTATACGAGAACGTATATTGATGGTCTGATGATATACGCTGTTAATGCGAGAACTGATTTATGCGTCGTCCATGCGTCGGTATGCGGACAACAGTTTCATTGATGCGAGACGAACGGTATGCTACGCACTATTTTTATGCAGGAACGTATTGATGCGATGATGCTCCATGCGCTGGTATGCGAGACACAATTGATGTTGGCTACGGATATCCATACCGGCATGCGAGACGGGATATTCTTTCCATACCGGTGCGTACGAGACGGATGTTGGTACGGTCTTTCCGTCGCTGTTAACGGAGACGAAATGATGAACGGTACGGTCTTCCATGCGCTATTGATAATACCGAGACTAGTGATGTTATTTTATTGCTATCCATGCGCTATTGACGTGCGGGACTGAATGATGATGAAGTGCGATGATCGCTCGTACGCCTATTGACAGCTGCGAGACAAAGGATCGACGTCTGGCGCTATTGACAGTGATAGGCTGATTTCTTTCCATGCACTTTATTGTGTACGGAAGACATTGATAATCGATACGCTTCATCTGTTACGATGCTCATACGCTACCGGACACCGAATATCGATGGAAATTCGTTTCCATGCACGCTGACCGTATGCGAGACGGACCGGTACGGTCTCCCGACCGCTGACCCTTTGGAACTGATATTACGGGTTCGCGTAATACGCGAGATACGGGATAACAATGCGATACTTACTGTGTACGCGCGATGATTGATAGGACTCACGAATACGGGATGATGAACGGTGATAACTCCATACGCTATTGTATACCGAGACGTATGATGACGTACTGATATCCATGCACTGTGTTATGCGAATTCGATGATTTATTTGATATTCTCCATACGATATTGTATACGAGACATTTTCTCCAATACCGGTATTGTTGCTGCGAAGACGAGGATATTGATGCGAATAATGCTACGTATTGAACAATGATGACGGTGATATCATGCGCTATTGGTATGCGAAGGTTGAACGATGACGTACGACTTTCTCCATACATATTATTATGCGGAAGTCCATACGACTGTTGCGTAAAGTGCTGGTGGCTGCCATTACATGGAACGAACGTATGCGGCGCTGTATGCAAGGACGAAATGATGACCGGTGCGGTGGCATATCGTACGCTTTATTATGCGAAAACTGAATATTGGTATTTATTTCGATGTCCATGCATATTGTATGCAGGGCGAATGATGGTGCGATGATGCTCAATACGCTATTGTGCCGAGACGAAATGATATTACGCTACTCCATACTGTATTATGCGAGACGAGATAAACATTTTATTCTTCCATGCGCTATTGACGTAGGGGCGGGATGTTGTACGCCTGATAATAAACGATATGGGAACTGGATGGTACGATATGATAACGCTTGATAATGCGAAGGACTGGTATTGACGGTCTCCATACGCTTTATTGTTGTACGAAGACTGGTGATGACAATACGATATCCATGCATATTGTATGCGAAGTTGGGGATGATGAATACTGTCCAGCCGCTGTTGACATGCGAGAACGGATGTTGGTACGGTGACTCTCCCGTACGCCTATTATGCGAGACGGAACAGTAATACGCTACCTCCGTACATATTGTGGCACGAAGACGAGGATCGTAATGCAATGTCCATGCATATTGTATACGAGAGATGATGATACGCCGTACGGTTTTGGATGGTGCGGTGATGCTCGGTACCAGTAGTACGGACAATTGATGATGATGCGGTGTCTCCATGCGCTGGCCGGTAATGCGGAAGACGAGATGATGGAGAGCGAGCCATGCGCTGTTGTGCGAGACGAGTGTCGACGAGCACAGTGATGCTCCGGCGCTGTTGATACGGGGACTCAGTGATACGCTGCCTCCGTTGCATGTTATTGTGCAGTTTGGGGATGTTATTGAAGTGTTCCATGCTGACGTGCGAGGACAGTACCGTCCGCTGTGCGTACGAGACTTTGGTCGATGACGGTACGATGATGCATGCGCTGTTATGCGGAGACGGGATGTTGGTGCGATGTGCTCCGTACTGTATTATGCGAGGACGGCGGTGGATAAGAACGGTTCTCCATGCATATTGATGCGGACTACGGGATGGTGGTACGATGATCTCCGTACGCTGTAGCCAGTTGGGGATGATGATATACCTCGTTACGCGGTATGCGGGACGAAGTAATACGCCGCCTCCATCGCTTATTGACTGATGCGAGTTGAACGGTGAACAGTGATGTCCATGCGCTTCGGTATGCGGACGATGCGCTACCTTATTGTGCGAGACGAATGATGATACGCTAACGCCATGCGTTAATTGTTAATGCCGAGACGGGACGAGCGAATTTTGGTCTCCATGCGCTGGTAATGCGGACGAGGGTCAATGGAGCCGGTGCGATAATGTCCATGCGCTGTCGTAAAGGACGGGGATCGAATGATACGCTGCTCCAGCGCATATTGTTAATACGGGATCAGTGGTACGGTCCTGCGCTGTACGAGGACGAGTGATGATGCGATGTCCGTACTGTTATGCCCGAGGACACGGATGACGATACGATAATGAGGATCTTATTCTCCGTACGCTGTTGTATCACGAAGTTGGTAATGCAGCATTATGCGAAGTTTGGATGTTAAGTACGATCCGTACGCTTTATCAATGCGGGCGGGATGTTATTTGATCGATAACTCCATGCGCTGTGATACGGAGACGATGGTGAATGAAACGGTTTCCTCCATGCGGACTCTGGTATTACGGTCGATCTCCGTACGCTGATGATACCGGATGCGGGGATGATGATAACGCTAACCTCGTTACGCTATTATGCGAGACGGAATACTATTACGCACCTCCAATACGCCATTGTCTGAAGTTTCGGGTTCGATGATACGGTCAACCGTACGCTATTGATGCGGAAGTTAGTGATGCATTCGATGTATGTACGAGACGGGATGATGATAGCGCCTCCTGCGCTATTGTGCGGTGGTGTCGGTGTTAGAATGATAACCATTGCGCTTCCGATGACAGGGGACGAAGTGATGAGCCGGTACGGTCGTCTCCGTACGCTATTGCATGCGGAACATTCGATGTCCATTATGCCCTGCGAAACGGGATGTTGAGCTCGCGATCGATAACTCCATACGCTGTTGTGTCTGAGACACGGTCGATCTCCATGCGCTGTTATGCGAGGACAAGGATGTTAATTACGTGTCATATAAGGCAATAAGACGAAAGGGATGTTGTACTGACTCTCCATTGTGCGAACGATGATTGTTCGGTTTCTCCAGCTACGCCGTGCGGATACGGGATAATATCCAGCCGCTATTATTATGCGGGCTGCGAATAATGACATACTTTAATTACGCCTGTTATGCGGTTGCAATCGACGATAAGTTTGTTTCTCAATACCTTATTGACAATACCGCAACTTTGATGATCTCCATACATATTACGGACTCTACCGGGATAATTGACGCTACTTATCGAACCGCTATTGTGGGACGAAGAATCATTACGCCGCCTCCATACGCTATGCAGAGACAGGTTTTGATCTCCATGCGCTGTTATGCGAGTTTCGGAGTTGTCTTTACTATCAATACGCTGATGACGTGCGGAGACGAATAATTATTACTACCTCCGTACGTTATTATGCGAGACGGAACTTTGATGTTGTGCGCGTATGCGAGACGAATGATGATGAACACGGTGTCCATGCACTATTGACATGCGAATACGTAATGCGGAAGACGGTACGATGATCTCCATGCGCTATCGTTATGCGGAAGGATTTAATGTTGATTACGTGTCTCGCTGCGTGTAGAACGGGATGACGAGCGAATGATCTTCCGTACGTTACGGGGAACGAGTTTGTTGATGATCTTCCATGCGCTATTGAAGGATGGTGATGCTCATGCATCGTTATGCGAGACAGTGATCTCCATACCTTATTACCTGCGGAAATGATTGATAATTTCGGACTCAATACATAGGTATTATGCGAATACGGAGATGGTGCGATGATCTTTCCATGCGCTGTTCACGGAAGTTTGGGTTTGATGGTATCCGTACGCTGTTATTCTCACGAGACGGAGGACGATATTACGGTCTGCGCTATTATGCGGGGCGGGGATGTTTGATCGTATATGTAATGCGAAGACGGAGATGGTAATTGCAATCTCCATACCTTATTGGGTAATACGAATGCCGGGATGACCGGTGCGATGTCTTCCATACACGCTATTGATATGCGAATGCGAGGGATGATGCGCTACCTAGACCGCTATTATGCGAGACGAATACTGACATACCTTTCCATGCATGCGGACGGAACTGACAGTACTTGTCGTCCATGCATATTGATACGGAAGTTGAATATTGATGCGATATTCTTTCCATGCTATTGTATGAAGTTGGATATTGACTACGCTCCATGCGCTTGTTGTGTTGGTGAATGATGTCGCTTGCGCTGATGCGAGACGTTGCGATGTTTCACTCCATGCATGATACGATGTCCATACGCTATCTTTGAAGGACGAGGATGTTGATACGATGATCTTCCATGCGCTATTAACCGGGGAACGATGTTGGAAACCAGAACGACAACTCCGCCGTTGTGCGGACCTGCGGAGATGATGATACGGTCTTGCGCTATTATGCGAATACTGAAGGATGATACCTCATTACATGACCGGTATGCGGAACCGGAATATGCGCTACTGCTCAATACCTTATTGTATGCGAGACTCCATACGCTGTGTATACCGGATTGAAAGTGATGATACGTGTCCATGCATATGATGCGAAGGATATTTACTCCATACGCTATTGTATGCGAGACGAAAATGACGAGAACGGTACGCTATTGACTGCGGACGAGTCGATGACGGTACGATATTCCATATGACCAATACGAGAACCAGATGACGTGCGATGATCCCGCCTGACTGGCCGTACGAAATTGGGATGTTGAACACGATATCTTCCATACGCTGTTGACGTACGAGCGAACGAATACTGATGTCCATGCGTATTGTATGCGAGGAACTGGTGGTACCAATCGATATCCATGCGCTATCGTTAATGCGAGACGGAGTCGGTGGTGCGATAATACGCTGTGTATGCGAACGTGGTGATATGATTTCTCCAATACGCCATTATGCGGATACCGGGATGATGCGATGTTCTTCCTGCGCTTATTGGTATGCGGTGCGGATGATGATACGGACGCAATGATGATAGTGGTTCTCAATACGCTATTGTACGAATGCGGAATGATGATACGGTCGGTCTCCACGCTGGCCAACATCTGATTTCGGAGATGATGATCGCTTTCGTTACGCGGTATTATACCGAGACGGAATACGCTACTGTCCATACGCTATTGCGAGACGGGACAGTACGGTGATATCCATCGCTGTTGACGCTGAGGATGAATGATGATGAACACGGTATCTGTTGCTTTCTGCTGGTAGGCTGATCTCCATCCGCCATTATTCGCTGAGGACAATGACCGATACGTCCATGCATTATTGATACGGGAGACGGGATGACGATTCTCTACCTCCATGCTATTGATACGGTGAACGTATATGACATTCATACCTTATTGGAATAATGGTACGGTCGTCTACCGCTTTTGTGAAAGGGTGATAGACTCTTCAACTGTTAATGCGAGACGGGATGATGATGATGATGTACGTACGCCATTATTCACGAGATGATGATGTTATTTTCGTATGATGATGACGTTGATATCCATGCGCTTATTATGCAGTTGAGGATGTTGATGATCTTCCATGCACTTTATTGATGCGAGACGATGGTTATAAAACGGTTTCTCCGTAACTGCTATTGATACGGATACGGATGATGCTACCCTCGCGTATCGAACGGACGAATATTATACGGACGCGGGATGATGCGGTCGATCTTCCATGCGCTATTGATGATTGGGTTGTTATTGATCCATACTGTTATGTGCGGAAGTTAGATGATACGATGATCTCAATACTGAACTAGTTTGTTACGATGATCTCATTCATAATTCGATACTTCAATAAATTGATGATCTTCCATGCATTGACGAGGATGATACGCTACCTCCGTACATGATGATGATGGTATATTGATGCGAGGACTGAGATGATGATACGATATTTCAATATGACGCGGATCAATGGTACTGATGATCTCCATCATATCGTCGCAAACGCGGG
>NW_025766702.1:0-24492 GCF_003918875.1 Haliotis rubra
TGCCTTTCAGGAACAACCGTTCCTGACTTCTGGTCATCCGTGGAAACCTCACAGCTGCTGCTTACCGCAACCAGAGGTGCTCACCCCTGAACTCGTTCCTTTCATGGCGGCTCATGTACCAGGCCCACAGTTCCAGCATGATAATGCTCTGCCGCATACCGCGATGCTTGGACACGAAATTTCTTCAAACGCTGAACAATTTAATGGACGTGGCCATCGAGGTCCCCGACCTTAATCCAATAATATACGTTTGGGATGCACTTGGGAGAAGGCTCTACGGTCTTAGGAACCAGCCTCAGAATTTGCAGGAACTTGGTGCTGCCTTTGGTAAGAGCAATAGCGTAGAATCCTCTCTAACTACGTGTTCATACATGTTAATTGCGCAAATGATGAGAGACGGTGTTTGACAGTAGGTGAATGCGCGGCGTCATACGGCCATATATATTGAACTGAGAAATTTCTGCATTTCTGGCCTCTGCGACTCTGACATTCTGTATACCCATGTTTTGGAACGGCGGTGTAGCCTATCGGAACTGGATTATGGCACTGTCAGTGTATCGAGTACATCATTGGCCAGATCTCAGCAATGAAATAATAACAACAATTTAACCATCTTACCATCTCTTGTTCTTTATAGTGCCTTGAAGAAAGAATGTGGAAGTTTCTTTTTGACTCAGTATATATTAATAAACAAAACATGCGATAAATACATGAAATGTTAGTTTCTTCCAAAAGTATTCAATGCCACCTGCTGTAACCGGTGACATGAGTGGAAAGGTGTAAGACGATACCTTCCTGGCCTTCATCCTTCAGTATTCCTCCTTCCTCCCTCGGCCTCTGCCTCAATGCAACACAGAAACAGGATCATTTCACCCGTAGTTCAATCAAGGTATCATTTAAAGGAGTGCAAGATTATTCTAACAGACCTTGAAAAGTATTCGACTTCACAGCTACCAACTTCATGAGCAACACCTAAAGTGTCAGGTTCAGAGGGTATTTCATTGAAACACAGATATAGCACTGACAGGTCGAATAAAGATTCAAATCAATATTGGCACAGACCTGCATTTGTAATACGGTGTAGCGAGCGCAAGTTTTGCTCAAACCAAGACAGCCACTGACTAAATGAATTCACAAAGTTATGATGCTCATGAAATAACATTCTCCTGTGTCCTGTGATACGCATTAATTCATTGTAGGTGAGCTTTTGGATGTTGCCGTGTCGAGGTTGACGGCCCGCCGCCATTAATGATGCAAAGTCATCATATGTCGCTGACTCTACCATTAAAACCTTTCCTGTTTTCAAATAAGCACAGGTATGAAATAATATACAGCAAATTTAGAAAGATAATAATATTATAAAAACCTTTGTATTAGGACATAAACTAAAACAAAGTAGAACGATGGATAATTTGGGACCATGATCTGTGAAATGATGCGCTGTGAAATCACGAAAGCAAGACATAACAAAGACTTAAAAGACCAGTCTAGACGCCTGACTCTGAAAGTTAATTGTGTGTAAGTGTATCCGAGAAGTCCATGTATTTTCCTGGTCACCGACATAAATATAAAATGGTAATTTTACCCTCACTGAGTCTACTATTCCCTGGTTAATAATGTGGGGCAATGTTTTAATGGCCAACTATCAGTCAGGTTTTCGACAAACACCGGCATCTGGCAAGCTTGCAGATACTGCCCTTATCATTTCACACAGACTATGTCACTAATCCTGATGGCAATCAATTAAGGACTGCTGCCTACCTTGCTGATTGTTTGCCTGGGACATCAACTTCATATGTATCAATATGTGTTTGAGGTCAATGGCATTTCTTATAGTAAGCAGCACTATTTTGGTGATTGACTCCTCATTAATATATTTCAAAGCTATGTAATATAGGCTGGGCCAATCTTGAAATGTTGTGATTTCATGATCAGTGGTGGAATATCCTTTTACTTAAAAAGAGAAAGTCTCTACCAAAATATCCTCACTAGTCCCAAGGACTTCAAGAAAAGATTGACTTACATTCTGAAGATTTTGCGAGTGTGCACTGCACTTACCCGGAGACTCCTTCACTATCTTCTTCCTCATCATGTGCCTGAAAATCCAACATAGAACTTGAAGAGGTCAAGTGGTGTGGAGCCTGGCTGGCCAAGCATCATCGCAGCTTATAGGTCTTGACTAATGATGGGATATGGTAACCATCCACAGAGACATGGAGTTGAGTTTGCCCTGGTCGTGCAGCTCATCCAGGAGAACCTACATGTCAACATTATGGTCATGTCAAATGTAACCACAACAGACACATGGAGTTGAGTTTGCCTCTGGTCGCAGCTCATCCAGGAGAACCTTGGCATGTCAACACAGGACATGTCAAATGTAACCAATAAATGTATAACCTTCCACATGTCATGTCAAATGTAACCGCAACTGAGAACCTACATGACATGTCAATGTATGCACAACAGGAGTAGAATCCCTCATGTCATGTCAAATGTAACTACAACAGGAGAACCTACATGTCAAGTGTCAAATGTAACTTAAACAGGAGAACGCATCTGTCATGTCAAACGTAAATAGAACAGGAGAACCTAACATGTCAACACATGTCATGTCAAATGTAACACAAATAGGACAACCTATATGTCAGTGTCAGCAAATCCACAACAGGAGAACCTACGTCAACACAGGTCATGTCAAATCTCTTAACCACAACAGAAGAAACCTATATGTCATGTCAAATGTAAATCCACACAACAGGAGAACCTACATGTCATGTCAAATGTAACTACAACAGGAGAACCTACATATCGCGTCAAATGTAATCTCACAACAGGAGAACCTACATGTCATGTCAAATGTAACCATGAACAGGAGGAACCTGCATGTCAACACATGTCATGTCAAATGTAATCCATACAACAGGAGAAATCTACATGTCATGTCAAATGTAAATCCACAACAGGAGAACCTAGATGTGTCATGTCTAATGTAACCACAATAGAGAACGCATATGCCATGTCAAATGTAACTTAGAACAGGAGAACCTGTGGCTGTCAACACAGGTCATGTCAATGTAACCACAAGAGGGAGTTTCACATGTCATGTCAAATGTAACCACAACAGGAGACCCTACATGTCACGTCAAAATGGTGTACCACAGTAGGTCCCACATGTCATGTCAAATGTAACCACAACAGGAGAACCTACATGTCATGTCCAATGTAAATCCACAACAGGAGAATCTTACATGTCAACACACAGGGCATGTCAAATGAAACTAGGAATACCTAGAACCCATTCGCAGATCATGTCAAATGTAACTGTTATCAGAGTAGTCCTAAGATATGTCAGCGTCAATGTATTCACCAAATATATAACCTATGCATGTCATGTCAGATACCATGTTCATGTTCCTGTAATGTTCAGCGTCAAATGTAACTATTAACAGGAGAATCCTTACATTATCATATCAAATGTAACCACAACAGGAGAACCTTACATGTCATGTCAAATGTAACCACAACAGGAGACGAAACATGTCATGTCAAATGTAACCACAAACAGGAGAACTGATAATATAAGTCATCAATGTAACCAACAGAGAATCTCCACATGTCATGTCAACGTAACCACAACAGACACATGGAGTTGCTTTCTTGCCCCGGGCCGCAGTAAGCTCATCCAAGAGAACTCCCCATGTAAGTTTTGTAAACCTTTTAAATCACTAAAATATATAACAATGTTAATTTACGCTATGAACACTTTATATACAAACTGAACAGAAACAGGACCACAGCATGTTGACAAGAAATCCCATTCCTCGGTCGGGTTGAGAGACCAACACAGCAGAATCAAAGCCTGACTGAGAAGTATGGATAGGTTTGAAGCTACTAATTAGGGGGTTTATGCACTACATCCCGATATCAAACTTCTTCAAGATTAGACCCATAGTGACGAAAACAATTATGTACCAAAGCCATTGTTCCCCTCACCATCTTGACTTATCGGCAGTCGCCGGATGCTATGACTGGCCGCGGTTAGATGCTACATGGAATGCCGCTTTGCACGCCATGACCGCCGCCGCCTTTGTAGCCGATACCAGTTTTGTTTCCATTTCAAACGATTTGTTCCTCTCCATTACGACGCCGTTTCGCTCTTTAGAGGATGCATTGTTGCAGCCTGGTGGTTTTGTTCCGTTTTGCGTATATGCGAGTTCATTTTGATGACTGTTCACCGCCAGCGGAAAGGGCAGCGAAAGCAAAATCCTGCGAACGGCGAGTTTCGCCTAATTTACGAAAAACTCTGGCTGAATAGGTTTTTCACAAATGTTTCCAAACCACTGGTTTGAAAAACCGTATCGACAAAGATCTGGCCAGATCGAAATAAAACCAAAAGACTGTTACGGTATGAAGCAGGCGTGAGTGCCAGTGTGAGACAGGGCCACACTGAGGTGATGGAGGAGCAAGGAGGGTGGAGCATCACAGGCAGTCTGCCTCCAACATGCTACGACCCGGTACCATTGACCCACTGTACAAGACAAATAATCTCAGGACCGCCTTCTTTTAATTGGCTACGAGCAGGTGCAGCTTGAGACAATCAACTCGGTCCCTCTTCTTTGTTCATTGGCACCACCTGATATTCAACTGATCACCCACAGATGGGGAAGCGGAAAACAATAGTATCACACATAACACTACCTAGTCTAGTAATGCTCAAATTTGAGAAGTTTTTGTCCCTGAAAGGATGAGAAGATCTCCTCTGTGGACTTGAATGTGTCTATGAAGACGACAGAGAGCATTTTGAATAATCGAACTGTCCTTTGACCCCATTGATTTGTTAGACATGTGGACTGAGTAAATTGAATTCATCTTGTAACCAATCATCGAAACCAACCGTAATCGACTTGTACGCTAAGGGTCCTATCATGGATGAATCCAATCCAACAGCGAATCGGATCGATGGACTCCATTAGCAGAAGTTGCAAATCATGATTATTCAGTCATTTGAAGATTCCATTTATGATCACAGTATAGAATATCGATCATTCCAGAACTGATATCGATGTTGAAAATAGATAATCGCTCGAATGATGATGGAACCATGGAATCGATCGATCCCATGACGACGAATCACAGATCAATAAGGGAATATCGATCCAGACCCACAGACCAAGGGACAGGAAGGACATCCAGGGCCATGGCAGGGAGGGGAAGGACATCCAGACCCACAAGACCAGATCCAGCAGAAGGACTCCACGACATGGACATCGAAATCACAGACACAGTGGACAGGAAGGGACATCTAGGCCCATGGGGAGAGGATAGGAAACGATCCAGGCCCACAGACAAGGTGGGACATCCAGCCACAGTGGAGGGAAGGTGGAACGACCCAGCCCACAGACACTGACCCAGGCCCAGACAAGGTGGACAGGAAGACACCCAGCCCACAGGCAGTGGACACCCAGGCCACAGACAAGGACGACCAAGGACAGGAAGGACACGGACACAGGCCACAGACAACCCAGACAGGTGGACAACCCACAGACCCAGGCCACAGACAGACATCCCAGGCCCACACGACAGTGGACAACCCACAGACAAGGTGGACATCCCATAGACAAGGACAACCAGGCCCACAGGAAGGTGGAAACGACCCCAGCAGACACATGTGGGACACGCCCCAGCAGGTGGACCAGGCCCACAGAGTGGACACAGACAAGGTGGACCCGGCCCCACAGCCAAATGTGGGGACATCTTGCCCACAGAGGGACCCAGACAAGGTGACCACACAGGACCCAGGCCCCACAGACAGGCAGGACACAGCAGGCAGGACCCAGGCCCACAGACACAGACCCAGCCCCACAGACAACGTGGTGGGACAACCAGGCCCACAGACAAGGTGGACATCCCAGGCCACAGACACACACAGGACCCACAGACAGGACCACAGGTGGACAACCAGGCCCCACAGACATCCAGGCCCACAGACAAGGTGGACATCCCAGCAGACAGGGTGGACAACCAGGCAGACAAGGCACACCCAGGCCCCAGGACAAGTGGACAGGAAGGACAGGCCCAGCAGGTGGTGGAAATGGCCAAGACAAGGGCAGGTGGACAATCCAGGCACAGACAAGGTGGAGACCCAGGGGTCTTATAGACAAGGTGGACAGGAAGGACAAGCCCACAGGCAGGTGGAACACAGGACAGTGGGACAATCAGGGCACAGACAAGGTGGGACCAGCCCATAGACAAGGTGGACAGGAAGGACAGGCCACAGTGGGGGGGAAGGAAGCCATAGACAAGGAATGAAGGACAGTGGTAGACCAGTTTGCAGACAGGGTGGAAGGACAAGTAGGTGGACGGGGCAGGACAGGTGGAATAGACAAGGTAGGTGGACAGACAGTGGACACAAGGTGGACGAAATGGTAGACAGGGAAGGACAGTAGGGACGGAAGCCAGGACAGGGACGGGGTCTTATAGGACAAGGTGGGGACAGGAAGGACATTCCCAGCAGGGGAAGAGGAAGCCATAGACAGTAGGGAAGCCATTAGACAGGGTGGGGTAGGTGGTGGACACAGGACAGGGGGTGGAGCCCAGGCCTATAGACAGCAGTGGGGTAGGTGGTGGGACGGGGCCATGGACAGTGGTGGAAGCCTACAGACAAGGGGTGGGGCAGGTGGGACATCTAGGCCTGCCAAGACAGGGTGGGGCAGGTGTGACATCTAGGCCTACAGACAAGGTGGGGAAGGTGGGACATCCAGGCTCATGGTGACAGTGCTTTTTCAAGTAGGTGGGTGCATCTCCGGCCTACATTGCTACCCTCTAGTGATCATTGGTTTGGCAAAAGTAATATTTGACAATGAAAACATCGCTTAAATGATAAACATAGACCTGGTGGTAACTTCATCTTGATAATAGATGAAATAGGAATATTCCCAGATTTAAGGTTTAGCATGAAGAAAATAGTTCCTTATCTTTTCTGAGTGGACAGTTTTTTTATATTCATAGGGAAAAGCAATGCAAAAACACTTTGACCATTCCGGGTGATTAGGATGCAGGAATTACAATGAACAAACTAAACATATACATTATATCCGGACTGGATAGGTTTGGTTAAAGAACAGCCAGAAAGTGTGTCACCCTGAACCCAATCGCCATGACACGGTAACTCCCTAAACATGTGGGTGCATAAAGGCCTGATGATACTATTGATGTTACTGTTGATGTTAAACTCTTCAACTCAAAACACTCCATTATTATGGAACTACTGATGTTACAACTTTGATGTTACTGTTGATGTTAAACTTCAACTCAAACACTCCACTCATTATTGAACCTACTGATGTTACAACTGATGTTACTGTTGATGTTAAACTTCAACTCAAACACCCACTATTATTGAACTACTGATGTTACAACTGATGTTACTGCTGATGTTAAACTTCAACTCAAACACTTAATTATTATGGAACTACTGATGTTACAACTGGATGTTACTGTTGATGTTAAACTTCAACTCAAACACTCTACTATTATTGAACTACTGATGTTACATAACTGATGTTACTGTTGATGTTAAACTTCAACTCAAACACGACTATTATTGAACTACCGATGTTACAACTGATGTTACTGTTGATGTTAAACTTCAACTCAAACACGACTATTATTGAACTACTGATGTTACAACTGATGTTACTGTTGATGTTAAACTTCAACTCAAACACGACTATTATGGAACTATTGATGTTACAACTGATGTTACTGTTGATGTTAAACTTCAACCTATCATATTATTCAAATAATACAACTATTCAACTGAAATAAGTTTACTTTAATGAAAATGAAAGCTTACACATTCACAATGTCCAGATATAGAGGAAACAAACATTATTGCGATTGTTGCTCAACTATATTCTCAACTATTTCTCATTATATTTTCATGTTCACATAATGTAATAAAAAGATTTTGTTAATAATATGTATGGTGTCCTTTTCCCCAATAACAGTGGCTCTCCACTTGGTAAAATGAGACAACACTGAGAAATACCTCCACTTTCTAAGCTTTGTATGAATAACACTTGAGAAGATTTGATTGATGTTGGGTATTGTTTGAAAGCTCTGAACATCGATAATATAGGCGTATTTTTGCTGTTGTAACAAGTGATTTTATTGGATAAAGATTGTTTTCTAATGATTCTATTATTTGCCAGAATTTGCCTTAAGAATCATGATTGGTAAAAATCAAGTATGTGACCTTAGGCAGCCAAACATATTACAGAAATGGATACCATCCTTGTGTACAATAACTTCTAGATTTAGATAAATGTTTTTGGTTAAATGTTGCAGGAAATTGCAACCAATACTTAAAATATTGAACATCATGGACGTATTGTACTAGGTTCGACCTGTGGAAAAAGCTTCCCATGCATATATTTTCACATTAAACATTGTGTCTGAGCAAAAAAAATGAGGCAACATTTGACGCGAATAGAACAAATAGATGAAAATACAAACATAGTTGTAAGTTTGATTTTAACTATTACTTTATTTTATTCATAATTTTGGAGGTTCAAAACATCTATATTTTGTTCTTTGACAATTCCGACGTGGACGCATTGCCAAAGCATGTGTATAAGATATGATTTTTCAGTAAAATTGTGAAAAATTATTAATAATTTGAAGTCTGTAGACAAAATTTAGTGAATTGAAATGTAACATGTTTTCTGACAGTGTGAAAAGTGAAAGATTTAATAAATGAGTCTCATGGCAGGTAGGTTCCTAAAAATATAAATCATTTTGTTGTGACAATGGCATCTGCGGTGTTGAATGGGTTAAACATAATTTCTACTTTGTGGAGTACTTTATGATGCCCCCATGTGTCAGAAATACTTGGCAAAAGTCACCTACCACAAAGCTCTCCCTGTTCTTGCGTTGCTGTCGCTTCATCCTCCGTCTCTCCCGCTCCCGCTCGTCATCATACTCCTGCTCCAACATGCGGATGTGGTCCTCGAAACAGACCAGGGCATCTTCCTTGTCCATATCTGACACAGAAACATCCATTAGAGTCAGTCATCCGTTAGAGTCAGTCATAAATTAATCAGTCATCCATTAGAGTCAGTCATCTGTTAGAGTCAGTCATAAATTAATCAGTCATCCATTAGAGTCAGTCATCCATCAGCATCAGTCAGAAATTAGAGTCAGTCAGCCATTAGAGCCAGTCAATCATCCATTAGAGTCAGTCAGTCATATATTAGAGTCAGTTATTCATTAGAGCTAGTCAGTCATCCAATAGAGCTAGCCATCCATTAGAGCCAGTGAGTCATCCATTAGAGTCAGTCATACATTAGAGCCAGTTATACGATAGAGCCAGTCAGTCATCCGTTAGAGCCAGTCATACATTAGAGCCAGTCACTCATCCATTGAAGCCAGTCAGTCATACATTAGAGCCAGTCAGTCATACATTAGAGCCAGCCAGTCATCCACTAGAGCCAGTCATACATTAGAGCCAGTCACTCATCCATTGGAGCCAGTCAGTCATACATTACAGCCAGTCATACATTACAGCCAGTCAGTCATCCATTAGAGTAAGTCAGTCATCCATCCATTAGATAATACATTAGAGCCAGCCAGTCAGTCATACATTAGAGCCAGCCAGTCAGCCATACATTACAGCCAGTCAGTCACACATTAGAGCCAGTCATACATTAGAGCCAGCCAGTCATACAATAGAGCCAGCCAGTCATATAATTGAGCCAGTCAGTCATCCATTGGAGTCAGTGATCAATCATCAGCAGTCAGGTCAAACATTTCTAGGCCTAGCAAGCTCTTCCCAGCAATGCATGTTGTGCTATTTACTAATGTATAGGTAAGAACAGTTGTTCCCCATAACAAAGATCAGGGCCTCCTTTCACAAAGCACTAAGGTGATCGTAAGTCACGAAGATAACCTTAGTGCAATATTAAAGAATGGGAGTTAAGGTTAACCTTAGTAAAGATTGCTTCGTGAAAGGAGCCCCAGGTAACATAATGACCAGATGAGACTATAACACACACCAAGGTTAGGATGCCCACTACCCAGGTAACATAATGACCAGATGAGACTACAACACACACCAAGGCTGGGATGCCCACTACCCAGCAACATAACAACCAGATGAGACTATAACACACCAAGGCTGGGATGCCCACTACCCAGGTAACATAATGACCAGATGAGACTACAACACACACCAAGGTTGGGGTGCTCACTACCCAGGTAACATAATGACCAGATGAGACTACAACACATACCAAGGTTGGGGTGCTCCGTACCCAGGTAACATAATGACCAGATGAGACTATAACACACACCAAGGTTGGGGTGTTACCCAGGTAACATAATGACCAGATGAGACTACAACACAGACCAGGTAACAAAACAACCAACACACATGCCTAGGTTGACCTGTAAGGCACCCCCTGCACACTACTGGAGACCTTCCAGTGCCCATAACTGGCACAGTTCTGTTTCTAAATACAGACAGAGATGATGAGTAATATCTGCACCCAACTGCCATTAGAATCTCTCATATGTATAACCTAATTCCAGCTGTTTGTCACAATTGCAAATTTAATGAATATAAGTTCTTCACTTTTCACAAAATATCCATTAACTCCAAACGTGATTGTCCTTCAGACTGACTCATTTTTTCATTTCTGATGAGAATATAATGCTTTGGGAACTCATATCCATTTGTCTTATCTGATCACAAATGAGTTTCACAAGGCACTCCATGTTGAGTGAGTAAAATGCACACCGAATGACGGGGTATATTATCAGGCAGGTTGCAGCTGTATATCAACACTACATAATGATACACATGTCTGAACACTCCTTTTTCAACGTTTGCTTGTTGCTTTGAGGCACACGAATTTATTAGCATCCTGTACACCATATCTTTAATGAACAAGCTTTATAACGAAAACACAGATATAACTTTTAACTTTTAACCTACTTTGTTGGTTTGGTAACCTGTCTGTGCAAAACAAAACTAAACTCAACAAAATTGTTATCACAGCACACAAAATCATTGGCACAGATTCAGTAACATCTATCAGCCTATTTATGAGCAGCAAATTGTCAAAAAAGTGCAGAAAATTGTAGATGACAGCTCTCATATTCTATTTTACGATTTTGAATTTCTTCTATCAGGATGCCGTCTGCGCATGCCAATGGCTAGAACAAACAGGTTCTGGCTATTGATAATTGTTGTTTTCTTTTGTCCATTATGAATACTGTATACCTTAATATTTGAAGAATGTTTATCATTAAAGAGTAGCTTTTATGATCTTTTTACACTTAAATAAGCTAAATAACAGTCTTATAATGCTCATTATAACAGATGGCGCTGTGAAAGATTGCTAAAAGTGAACATTAAAAAATATGGTGGTTTGAAACAGCATTCATTAAATATCTACATGACCAGTCGGACTAGACTGGACTGGCTATTTACTAGACAATGTCATTGAGACGTGCCTTACTGTCGAACCCTGTGATACACAGGGCATGTATTATGGTAAGGGTCTCGGGTCCAAGTGATGGTTCCGGTGAAACCCCTTATCTAACTGGCGTGCTGGTCTGCTTGGGGGAATTAGCTCAGCAAAGAGTCCGAAGTCACAAGAGGCTAATTACAGTTTTATTAACAAGAACAAAAATAACATGGGGTGGCCACAGAGAGTCGGTACAACCCTCTGGGCTGAGGGTTAGAGATGACCAGTGTTGGGAGTCTAAACCCTACTGACTAACAAATGGAGTTGGTGACTATTTATCTAAAATTGAAACAA
The DNA here is from genome assembly GCF_003918875.1 of Haliotis rubra. NCBI lineage: Eukaryota > Metazoa > Mollusca > Gastropoda > Lepetellida > Haliotidae > Haliotis > Haliotis rubra. The sequence continues at coordinate 11,826 of NW_025766702.1, forward strand.
TAAAAGATTCCTTGAATGATACAAAATGGGTGTTCCCTATATTAACCAATGAAATACAGAATATGCGGTATGGGGTGTGTCCTACAAATGAAATGACCAGACAGGAGAGTACTTAAATCCTACTAATCCTATTTCAACTGGCACTAATTGTGTTGACACATGTCCTGGAAGCTTCCTAATTTAACTGGCACTAATTGTGCTGACATGTTGCTTGGATAGTTATGGTGTTACAATAGATGGCTTAATGACCCTAATTTAAAGTGTTTGCACAATATATTTTAATGGAGGTGATGACATGTTTACTTTATCAAAGCAGTTCATTAAATCGTCTAGACATTACTTTGTCTTACTGAAAGGTTTGAGTCCTTGAAACCTTGGGCTAGGATTTATCTTGAACATCTGTGATATTGTAACTTATATCTTTTCAATAGTATGTCTGTGAGATGAGTTATACTACTTTTGACTGGAGTCTTTCTCTAAGCTATTACAGATACATGATGAACTAAATATATTCTATATTTTATATTTTCCTAATATCTGAATCCTAATATATATCGCTTGTAGTGGTTATAATTAATAATGAATTTTCGGTATGAATTATTATTCCATGATAACTTCCCCGCTTGTTCTGAAAAAGTTTGGTCCCCAAACTTGGACAAAAGAAAAATGATTCTTAGATGGACAATGGTACAAACTTAGTTGATGGACAATCATCTGAAACTGGTAGTACAGTAAATAATAATTATATATATAATATTCTTTTCTTGGTATTTGGGCAGAGGTTGTTTCTGTTGTCATCAGGGTATCTGGATGTGGAATCTGGCTGGTTTTGGCACTGTACTGGTTCATCTTGAAGTGATGGAGGTGCAAGAACGCTTTGTGATGGTTCCACATCTCGAGTTTGGAGTTGATTTGTCAATTATCCCATGCAGATAGATGATTTTCATGAAAATACAAAACAAATAAGAGTTAGCTTGCGGTCAAAATATATGAAAACTTATTCTGATGGTTTCAAAGTGTTCGGAGTATATACAAATGAAATGTACATGAAGTAAATATATGGAGATACATTTCCCTGCAAATAAATTTGAGTTGTTAATGCATAGAAGAAACAAAATGACAGTCGTGACCTGGAATGAAATGATACTATTTACATGTTGGACCACACAATGTATGTGGGTATATTATATATTGATATATAATATTGTGTATGAGCAATTATATATATAGATGTGCTAGTACATATAACAAGTGCATAGGTTCATTGAGCTCATACATATACATATTTTGTTTTGAACCATTTGTTAGGTACCTTGTTAATTTGGCTGATTTTGTTAGTTTCAACTTTAAACATCTTAATTGTTCAGGGATTTTTGTTTAATTCTATTTTATTTTAGCTTTGGTTTATTTTGAGTTTACTTCACTCAAATTTTGGTTCGTTTTGTGTTAAGCTAAGTTTGTTCTTGATTGCAGAGTATTTAGCTTTTGTTTACATTGTTTGCTAAGTTCATTCCTGCTTCGTGCAGAGTATTTCGCTTTTCTTCGCGGTTGGCTAAGAATTCTGTTCTGCTTGGTGCAGAGTATTTAAGCGCTGCTTCAGTGTTGGCTAAGTTTGTTCTGCTTGATCGCAGAGTATTTCGCCGATTTAGAGTGTTGGCTAAGTTTGTTCTGCTTCGTGCAGAGTATTTCACTTTCGTTTCGTGTTGGCTAAGTTCGTATGAGTTCACTTTGCATTTGAGATTGGTTGATCAGGTCAATGCTCAAAATCTGTTGTGATGCAAATAACTCAGATGATCAGGCTGATGTCATTTGCTCACAACTAGTGATATCAGGTAACACTAAGTGAAATGACAGGACAAATATCGCTACCCAGAGCCAACAGATCCATTTATTAACGAGGTACTGTACCTTTTGCAGGAATATGACTATCTGGCGACCACAGGTGTGGGTGAAATGAATATTGGTAAGGTATATGGCATCTGTAATCAGTGTGCACTGCACGGTATTCAAAGGAGCCAACAATGCCGATGCCTTCTTCTTGTACAAAAGAGCGTTTGGATTTATAGATGGGTAATTCACCAGGAGTATCATAATCCTCTGGGGTGTCAGTATCAAACCATTTACAGAGATCCACCCAGCTCTCATTGATGTAATCCTGTATGAGGGTGGAGAGGAACAGCTTCAAAACACGCTTGTATGATATCTATGATCATTTTGTCATAGTTATATGAGACTTTGACATAGCAGTCTCCTTGAACTATTTCAATGCCCACAACTCTCTTTATATTTGGATTGATTTCTCAGAGGGTGTATAGGTTCCATTGGGTATGGTTCAACGTCCAATACTTGGTCTGTAATGTTTGATTGCTGTCTGAAACTTTTTGACAGTACATTGACTGATTTATCGCTTTGTGTTGATTCTCTTTGGTTGAAAATTTGTGATTCTTCAGTGGCCGTTTTTGCGCCGCTTTTCCTGACATGTTTTTCTTTGACGCGGAAATTCTCTCTCGGATTGAGTCTGGAATGGTGCTGCCATATTCCCATGTGTTTCCTCTTCTGGATCTGTCCATTTCACTCTGTAGTAGATTTTGTTATTTGCTCTCTTTGGAAGCAAGAATTGAGTGAATGTCATCAGGATTGAAAACCTTGGGATCATTTGTTGACGCTGGTTGTTGGGTTGGTTGTTGAACTTGACTTGCTTCTGATTGTGGCCTTGATTTTGGCTGATGATGCTTGTTGTTTATTCCTCGCTTTCCTTGTTTGTATTTCCTTTCTCCTTCATGCATTGGTTGGATTACTTGGACCTGGGGTGCTCTGCTTCTGCTTAGTAACTGCTGCGCTTTGGGGCCAGCAGAGTTTTCCGAGAGGATTTCTTCTTTGGAGTATTTGGTTTGTCTGCCTCGCTTTTGGATTGGTTTTCTTACGCCTCTGTTGTACAGGTGATTGATCTTGGTTGAACTTGTTGACTGGGCGTTGTTGCTGTCAAGCTGTGGGTCGCTGACTTGTTCCTCGCTGTTATCTACACGACGCCTGAATCCATATTGTTGCTGTTGTTGAGGTATGGTTCTGGCGGATACTGTGGGCTTGTATCAGCTGGATCGAAATATAGCTTCAGACCATTGGCATGGACCAGTGGTTTGTGTAATTTGTCGTCAGAACTTCGGCGTAGTTTGTAGGTGAAATTTGGACCTAAATGAACAATGTAGTAACTACCATACCATTTTTTTGTTAACTTGTTGCAGAGGCCTTTTTCTACTTTTTGACAATATAGCCAAACTCTTTGGCCTGGGGAGAAATCTGGCTCTTTAGCCTTACGATTGTATTGTTCAGAATACACCTCCTTTGCTCGAGAGTGGTGTTTTCAGCTGCAATAGTCCTTGTAATTTCTAACTCCTCAAGCAAATTTGAAAGATAGCTTTTGTGGTTGTGGCCTAAATTTTCCTTTGGAATTAACGAAACATCTTGTGGAGCTCTTATTTCGGCCAAAAGCATAACAAACGGGACTTTTGGGTTGATGAATTTGGAGCCATCCGATAGGCCATCATGATGCCTGGAAGAAACCCGGGGGCCAATCATTTTGAGTTTTGTTACAATAGGCTCTTAGTGATTGATTGATGTAGGAATTGAGCCTTTCTACACAGCTATTTGTTTGGGGATGGTATGGGCTGGTATGGTGAATTTGATTGCCAAAAGTTCACAAATAGCCTTGATTAATTTGGACATGAAGTTCTGACCTCTGTCTGAAATTAAGGTCCTTGGAGCCATATCGGCAAAATATTTCTCTCACGCAGAACATCTGCTACCTCTGTGGCTTCTTGGGTTCTGAGGGGAAAGGCTTCACACCATCTAGATGCTGCATCAGTGATGACCAAAATGTGCTTGTACTTATCTGGTGTTGTTGGCAAAGGACCAAGGATGTCAACATGCCATCGGGTGAAGACTTCTTCAACAGGTAGTGGACGTAGAGGTGCCTTTTTTGCTGTGGTAGTGCCTCTTGGTCTGTTGACATACCTCACATGTCTGGACATATGTCGCAAATTTCGTGTACATCTTGGGCCAGTAGTATTTTGGTCTCATGGTGTTGTGCATCCTTTCTTTCCATGGTGGCAACCGCCAAACTCAGAATCGTGGTAGGATCTCAGGACCTGATTCCTGAGAGTTCTTTGAACTGCCAGCTGTTTAATGAATTTGTCCGCATGGCCCTTCTGTCTCTGTGGGACAAATCTGTATAAAATTCCTTCATCGATATCAAAGGTAGTGGCTTCAATAAGAATCTTTTGGCTTATCCTTTTCATTTTCTGGAAGGACATCATCTTCTTTGTAGTCGAAAATCTGTGTGAAATCTGGACAAATCCTTTGTAGATGACGAAGTTTGATGCATTAATATTTACCTGAACCATTGTGGCTTGTGTGACATCGCCACTTGTAGCGTGTAATGCTGCAACAACGCTTTGCTGGTACTGTTTGGTAGTCCGCTTCATATTCAAAGGTGACAGACAAATGAGTTGTCTGTGTTTCACTAACTAAGGATTAACACTTTGGTATGCTAATCATCCTCAGTCTGAGTTGATTGGGTGGACGGTGAGGATAGTTGTGGGCTTGTTGAAATGTTGGTATGGCTTCTTCCCAAGTGAAGTTACTGTAAAGACGGTTTTCAGCATCTTCTTCTGTTTGATTCTGACAGTTAATATTTTGCTCATATTCCCTCGCGTGGAGAGCCGCGATCGGCATTCCGCTGGCTTTGCCGCCATGCATGAACGATATCAAAAGTATAGGTAGACAGTTCTTAATGACCATCGCCTCTAACCTACCTGTGGCATCCTTTGATGGATTTGAGCCATTTTAATGCGATGTGGTCTGTGTAGACAGTGAATTGGGAATTTGCAAGGTATGGACGAAATGATCTAATGGCTTCAACTAAAGCTAAACCTTTTTTCTGTGATGCTCCAGTTCTTCTCGCTGCCGGAAGAGCTCTGCCTCCAAAAGCTATAGGGTGTTCATTATTCTTCTTGTCTTTTGACTTAAGACAAACCCTATGCTCATATCGCTGGCATCAGTTATGCAGAAAAATTCTTTGTCAAAGTCTGGATAAGCCAGAACGGGTGTGTTACACATAGCATGTTTGAGTGTGTTGAAAGCCCGATCACACCTCAAGTGACCACTGGAACTTTGGTTTCATTACCAGTTTCTGCCTCTGAATGCTTTTTAACAATGCATTCAATGGCAGTGCTATTTTAGCATAATCTTCACATATTTTCTGTAAAAGTTTGTGAGGCCTAAAATGAACGGATCTGTTTTTGTGATTTGGGTATTGGGAAGGTTTTAATTGCTTCTAACCTTTTGTCATCAACTGAACACCTCCGCAGGATAAAACATGACCAAGAAATGAAACCTTTGTCTGTTGCAAAATTGCATTTTGATGGCTTCAGTGTTAATTTTGCCTGTTTGAGATAGTAGAAGACTTGCTCCAAATGTTGGAGATGTTCTTCAAAGTTTTGCTGTAGATTATCAAATCATCAATGTAAATCAACGCAACTTTGAAAAGCAATTTTTTAGCACTTTGCTCATGAGTTGCTGAAAACAAAGTGGAGAATTAGTCAAACCCTGGGGCAAACGCTTGAATTGATAAAGGCCTTGATGGGTGACAAAGCAGTTTTATGCTTTGAGTCTTCATGTAATGGCACTTGGAAGAAGCCATTGGCAAGATCTAAAGTGGAGAAAATTAGCAAGCTTGGCCATTGCCGATGTGATCAACAACATCGCCAAAAACAGGGAGTGGCCATGACATTGGTAATGTGACAGAATTTAATTTTCTGTAGTCACAAACAAATCTATATGAGCCGCCACGCTTCTTAACTAAGATGATGGGGGCTGAATACATTGAAGTGGACTCCTCAATTAAATCATATTTGAGAAAATCTTCTACAAGTTCTTCAGTGACTTTTTGGAGATGAGGAGACTGACGATAAGGCCTACACTTAACAGGGGGATGGTTGCCCGTGTCAATGACATGCTCGTGCATGTCAGTTTTCCCTAAATCTGCAAGGCTTGTTGAAAACATGTCTCTATTTTGTCCTAAAAAGCTGAGTAGTCTTTGTTGTTGGTCCAGGCGCCAGTTGTGTCATGGTCAAGTCGAATCCTAAATCTTGAGCAATTTTGACATAATCCCTAGTGTCAATGTCTGTTTTCTTAACGTCAGTGTTAACTGTATTGATGAAAGGTTGGTTGCAGTCAATTTCAAAGATAGAGTGGCTGTCAATGTAACTAAATTTGCCTACAACTGTACCCTTTGTCTAAAAACCTTTTCTTCTTGGGAAGGATTCATAAGCCTAAATGTAGCAGTTTTCCTGTGCTTTGAGAGGGTCCCTGCCACCTGCTACTTCAGAATGAGCAGTGAGGGAGGCAATTGGTTCAATGAGGATGAGGGAATCATCTTTTGCCTCAGAGCAGTTTTACCTTAAAAATGAATTTCACTCTGAGGGGGCATATAAATTTGATCTATTGTTTTTGCTAGTCCACAAATTTCTTGAACTGCAGTGGCAATGAAATTGATGTATTGCCTATCTGAGGTGCTGTTGCCTATTATGAGGGAATGGCAGCTATAATCTAAGACTGCATCATTGTCATTGAGGAAGTTTTCACCTAGTAGGACTGACTGTGGTAATGAGGGCAGGATATAGAATTGCTGTGAAAATTCCTGATCTTCAATGACAAAATCTAACACAACTGAACCCAACACTTTGTGCAATTACGCCAACACCTTGAATGTGTGGAAAGGTGAGTTTCCAAGTACAGGGTTGTTGAAAGCTTTGTTTAGAAAAGCAAACGAAATGCAGCAAATGGATGCCCCTGTATCTATTAAACAAGTTGTTGTTTCAGTGCCAAATGTTACCTGAATTACACTTTTGGCAAGGGCGTAACTAAGGACACAGTTGGAATTTCACTTGCAAAGTTACTTTCCATACCAGACTCCATATTGGCCATGACACCTTATAGTATGTACCATGACTATAATTAAGAAAGACAAGAAATCAACAATGTAAAGTAGTACTTACATTTTGAAGACTTTTTCTTCTTTGGTTGGTGACTTTAAGAGTTGGTGGTCCTTAATCCAGTGCTGAGATCAGAGGTGGATGCAGTCTCTTGTTATTCCATATGTTCTTGTTACTGGTTGTAGTTAGTTCCTGGGCTCCGAGGTTCAAAATCGTTGATTCTCCGCCAACTATTATGGTAAGGGTCTAGGGTCCAAGTGATGGTCTCGTGAAACCCTTATCTAAACTGGCGTGCTGGTCTGCTTGGGGAATTAAAACATGCAAAGAGTCCGAAGTCACAAGAGGCTAATTACAGTTTTATTAACAAGAACAAAAAATAACATGGGGTGGCCACAGAGAGTCGGTACAACCCTCTGGGCTGAGGGTTAGAGATGACCAGTGTTGGGGAGTCTAAACCCTACTGACTAACAAATGGAGTTGGTGACTATTTATCTAAAATTGAAACAATAAAAGATTCCCTTGAATGATACAAAATGGGTGTTCCCTATATTAACCAATGAAATACAGAATATGCTGTATGGGTGTGTCCTACAAATGAAATGACCAGACAGGAGAGTACTTAATCCTACTAATCCTATTTCAACTGGCACTAATTGTGTTGACACATGTCCTGGAAGCTTCCTAATTTAACTGGCACTAATTGTGCTGACATGTTGCTTGGATAGTTATGGTGTTACAATAGATGGCTTAATGACCCTAATTTAAAGTGTTTGCACAATATATTTTAATGGAGGTGATGACATGTTTACTTTATCAAAGCAGTTCATTAAATCGTCTAGACATTACTTTGTCTTACTGAAAGGTTTGAGTCCTTGAAACCTTGGGCTAGGATTTATCTTGAACATCTGTGATATTGTAACTTATATCTTTTTCAATAGTATGTCTGTGAGATGAGTTATACTACTTTTGACTGGAGTCTTTCTCTAAGCTATTACAGATACATGATGAACTAAATATATTCTATATTTTATATTTTCCTAATATCTGAATCCTAATATATCGCTTGTAGTGGTTATAATTAATAATGAATTTTCGTATGAATTATTATTCCATGATACATGACTCCCTTTCCTGGCAGCATGTATGTCTTGCAGCTCTCTCGGTGACAAGTGACAATATATGTGTACATTGTTTTATTGATGGGGAACCTATTAGTTCCAACATATATTTCAGCACTGAAACCATGTCCCTTTAGATGCCATCACAAATTATATGAAATGATAAGAGAATACTACATTCTAGATATCTTAATGGTGAAATGGAGTCCTTAAACTCCCACGTGCATCTCATTGAGTTCATGTATCTTGAGTCATGTTACAACATTATTTATTAAGCACTAGTCTTATCAACAACTGTAATGAATTAGAGAAAATGTGAACACATTAGTGACGTCGTTGCTTGTTCTTTTTTAGTAGGTATCTCAGATAGATCACATTGGTATTTCTAAGATGCTCTGTCAAAAGATCAAAGGTTAAGAAGGTATAATTTGCCCTGATCTATGGAAACCTTATGACAGTTCAGAGCATGCTTTATGACATGCCACATTGCAGAAGCTAAAACCTTCTAACTTTTCTCAGCTACCAAAACTTACCTTGTTTTGTTAGATCTGGCTTTATAATTGAATCACTAATAATTGGTGCAAAGCAATATTTAATAACATTATACTTGGGGCGAAAGAAAACTATGTATCCAAAATTGACTAATATATATCACACATTTCAGGGGTGGAAATAACCAACTGCACGACGCCCTCAGTCCAGTGTTCTTTTTTCTGTCGGTAGAAGCACATTTCAGATATCATGCTTGTACCGGGTGACCAGTTGACTTTCCAATGTTAATTATGTTGCTTATTTAAAATTCAACATGAAAATCGGGTCGGGTATAGTGGACAAATTATCAGGGCAAGTGATTTTCCATGTGCCACTGTACCAGAGTACACTAGCAATTTTAAACTTATTTCCCCCTGCATTTATACTGTGAAACCTGGATTTACCAAAAGGAATATTACAGTGGATCGTGTTTCTGTATTGAAACAATGTGTTGATGTCATATGACTTAGCTTGTTCATTTAGCATTATATGACAAGACATACATCTGTTATTCACCACTATAACATAAATAAAATAGTCAAAGCAATTCCAATATATATTTATATCCTGGCCATGCTTGTTCTTCCATCCTAACCTAGTTGTTCTTCCATATGTATTTCAGTACAAATCATTTATAAAAACACCAAAAGTTACAAAGTAAACACTTTAGAATAAATTTGTGTGAAGACTTTTCAACATTCAGTTACCGGATATATTAGTACAAGGTTAGCTCAACAGGTGGAGGATACATTTAGGTTTTGGATTTTTAACAATTTTCTCTCAAATATAGAAACATATCCTGCAAATTCCATGTCTATGTCGTGATAGGAACATGTGTTTAAATACTACAAAACAATAACATGCTTATCAACATTCTATCAATCAAACAACCAATAATGAGTTTACAATTACTTTCTCAGTCTAATAATGTCTGCATAACAATTATCAAAAATATAATCAGTATTGTTATAGTGAGTGAGTGAGTTTACTTTTACGCCACTTTTTGCAATATTCCAACAATATCACATGGGGACACAGAAATGGGCTTCACACATTGTATGAACCCAGGTCTTCGCCGATGAGCAAACGCTTTAACCACTCGGCTACCTCACCGCCCTCTTTGTTTTAGTAATACACCTAAATTTATATAACAAAAATGGGTATTCATTGTTGCTATTATGAAATTATCCCAAAGGCTATTACATGGCAAAGGAAACACTGTAGTTTGAAATATGGTGAAAACAATCAAATAAACTTTAGACTATTAAAATTTGAGCCCAATCTGAAGCTTGTGATATATTTAACAGTAAATATATATCCATGGTGTAAGTAACGGCATGAAAAAATATATCTAAAATATGTGCAAATTCCTACATCATGACTGATAACTGCAGGACAACATGACTGAACGTGAACTGTTATCTGAATCAATCTGGCAATCAGCATGTTGACATTTGCTTTTATTTTCTTAACTGTAACAATCTGCAAACTTTTAAAACAATTCCTGAGTAACTGAGAGAGACTGGTGATAATTAGTGTTGCCTTTGTGCATGATACAGTGTCCAACCACACAATTTGTGTTGAACTTACTGGGATAATGTAATGCTTCTGTAAAGTCCTGCTGAGATACATGTACATGAAGTAGTGCTGTGAATGGTCACTAAGGAAATGTTCATCATTAGCAATGTGGTTAATCTTCAGAGGTCACTATTAAGTAATCTTTCCTCAGCTAAATGACATCCCAGAAAAGGTAATTTCAATAAGAATGTCCCTGTGACACTTAGGCCAAGAATTGCAGCAGCCAGTAATGTTACACATCAACAGCAGCCAGTAATGTTACACATCAACTGAGCAATTTTATTGACATAGTGCTTAAATGTAGGCAAATTTATGTTGTGTCATTATTTTGCAGGTTTCTTTACATATGTACTACTGTACACTGCTAACTTCACCCTTACGTAATGTATATATTGCCCACATGGAGTATGATTCAGACTTAGCGTTTTAACTAAATCACCGGTAGGGGAACTTGTGCACTACACAGCTGATTGCTATTTCTGGCGCTGTAGATGAGACAATTACACATGGTAATATTAACCCTGCATATAAGACAATGCCAAGCAAATACAAATTAGAACTGAATATGTAAATAATCTTGTCTAGTGATGTTTAATTGCAAATTTCACGCCTTTACTGACAAGTCTTCTCTTGTTTGATTCGATTTCACACAAAAGCGATACAATGTCAACGTTTCTTACCCCCTGAAAAAACGTTTGACACAAGGTGTAACTCCATAGATGTAAGCTTCGAACTCCAATGTAGCAGACTGCTAACTTTTTGGTCCTACTATAAATTTGGGGTTATGTCGCTGCAATATACAGTATAACGCTCTTTTGTCTCTATCAGTCAAGTAGAAAGGTGACGGCATTACTGCAGTGTGGTGTACTGGACTTGTTTCAGCAAACCAAACCTTTCACTATCAGAATATTTTTATGAAAAACGGCACTGTTTGGATTAATGCATCCTGACTGTAGTAATAACTCCCCATGCCACTCTTCATGTGGGTAATATCATATAATAGCTCCCAATGTCATGTCTACAGGTGGGTAATATCATGTGATAGTGTTAAAGGATTAATCCACAAGAGACACACCTATCCAAAATGTTTTGCATTACCTAACATCTTTTCACATAAGATTGTTAGCCCAGCGCCTCAAAATGTACTGTAGTATAGTTGAAATTGACAGGAAATCACATGTGTTCCAATACTGTCCATCCATCATTTGTTATAAGTTACAAGGAACTGTTGTATGGGTAAAGGAGGTAATGTTAGAGTAACAGGAGGTATTCACTGATGACACTCTTGTGTGAAGCAGGATATCAGCTGGGCTTGGTTTAACTCCATTGACTCCAGTTCTCTGCATTACAGGCTTGAAGTAGCTCCACCTGCAATTCTCGCATTCCGCTGTCCAGGGTACCTATGTTTCAACTTTACTGACTGGAATTCAGCATCAAAACAAATATTACCCAAATGCTTAGGCCGTCGACATAATTGAAAACACATTGGGTGCAATGTTTCATGAGATATGGCGCTAACAAAAGAATTTCAAAGTGGTCAGCAGTATCGTGGTGACCTTGAGAATGAGGTCATAGGTCACCAAAAATGCGGCTGAGGAATGTCTGGGTAGTAATGGCCCTCAATATAGGGCGACGCAACAAATTTGAGAGACATTTGGTACAACTTAGTTCCATGAGCGATACGCAGACTGAACGAGATTGATGCTGAATACATAGTCCCCGCTCCGCTGTGTGGCCGGGGACAATAAACATATGTCAGTATATTTGGGATTGCACTTTCAGTTAGTAAAGAAATATAACATATGTTTCATTTGACCACTTTCAAATGGCATTATGTAATCCATAGCTTTAGGCCCATGGGAGCAGTGCCAATTAACACTTGTCAGAGAGGTACACGGTCTGACAGTCTAGACAACCAGCTGTCCGATTTCTATTTTTGTGGAAGTCACAGTGGCTGAGCCGGTTAGGCGGGTTGAATTTGTGTGTTGGCTTATTAGGTGCTCTGACTTGAGGGTGTGGGTTCAGAGACGGACGGATTCAACCCAACAAAAGTACTAGAATCTGTATGCTTTACAAAAGAGTGCAACTCCAAATATAACATATGTTGCATTTTGACCACTTTGTAAATGGTATTGTGCAATCAATGTGAAATCTAGTTCAAAGAGATATAGACAGTAGGGAGGGTTTCGAAGTGTTTGTAGTTTGTACATCAAGTGTATTTCTGTGTTCAAACAGTCTCTTGGTCCTGTTATAAATGGCCACACACGTTACCTTCCCAGGAATCAAGCTAAGGCTGTATTGGCGGGGGTGTCACCAGACACCAAATGGTGTGCCCTATATGCATGAGAAGCTGAATATGGATGTAAAACATAACGCACCTCACAGTCAAATATGAGCATTGGATGTCTTGAAACTAAGCAATAATGCAACTGAACGAAGCAATACCAA
>NW_025766703.1:0-147500 GCF_003918875.1 Haliotis rubra
AGTTACGTGGCCGCTAATTTCATCGGTAACCATCACCATCTTATTTATCGCCAGCCGTCTCCTAACATGGCTGATGGAAGTCATCGTATCACAGTGACATAGATCGATGCTCATGGTGTCAGTCACTGGCTTGCCTGGTCAGGACTCGATCTTTTACAGACGGCATTCATACAGCCGGACTATTGCTGAAGCCGGAGTAAAAGCCATGCATAGCGTAAAGAGGCGACTTACGAGATCACGTAGTCGGGCTCACTGACTTAGTTGACACATCCCAATTGCAGCAGTCATCGATGCTCATGCTGTTGATCACTGGATTGTCTGGTTCAGGACTCGATTATTTACAAACCACAGCCATATGGTTGGAATATTGCTGTGTGCGGCGTAAACTAATTATAAACTCACTCATCATCATCATCATCATTGTGATTATAATGTTATTTACCCCTCCATCAATATCTCTCGTTTATGTTCCAGACACGTGCTCAACTATCTCCGGACGTCGAAGCTCCTTTTGCCCCAGGGCTTCCGTGAGCTGGATCTCCTACGGGAAGACGCCGTGTACTACGGCAATGAACAACCTGGTCCGCGACATCGACGCTCTGTTGGAGAAGAAGAAGAAGAAGAGACTCTCCGCAAGGTGGGGAACAGGAACGGGAGGATGAGGAGGATGAGTGCAAGTGTTGTGGGATAATCTGCATCAACTGGACGAGGATGAGATCGGGCTAGGCTATTTCGAGGACACAGCTGGATCGACGGGAACACATTCTAGACTGCCATCAGCAGAGAGGACAACCCTGAGTCCTAAAGGGACGGGATCTTCGTTCTCTTCCTACTATACACAATGAGGGACGGTGATCCCTTGGTCGGGAATGGAGGGATATAGACAGAGTGTCCAGACTTGTTTGGACACAGCTATGACCACTGGTGATGTTTCTTCTTAAACCCCTTCAGTGACCAAAAATATCTTGGGACATGTAAGATTCCTTTAATACTTTGAATGTGAAAGGACTTTTATGTGGTCAGTACATATGGTTTTGTCCGTTAAAACAAATCCGGTATTTATAACCTTAGAACGAAAGTCGAGAATGCTAGGATTTAACACACAAAATTGTCTATCCTTGTAATTAATTTCTGATGTCAAGATCGGGTTAAAATCCAAGTGGTTGTAAAACAGGCGAAATGAATTCTTGCTTAGATATGTCTCAAAACCCTTTTCACATGCACTGGTGAACAATCCTATGTTTATTTGAAACACGTATGAATACGTCGATTTTTGTCCAGCAACGCTTCTGACAGGCATTGGGACGGTCAGGGTAGCCTAGTGGTTAAAGCGTTTGCTCGTCACGCCGAAGACCTGGGTTCGATTCCCACATGGCTACAAAGTGGAAACCTATTTCCAATGTTCACATGAGATAACCTACTGCTGGACATTTGCGGCGAAAAAAATCCAACTCACTCATTCTGCTAGGGTACTGGACAGAGGTCAGTCGGTATCTGTACTGGAATCTTTGAAGGGTCTTGAATGACTTATCTCGAAGGGTCAGTGATCAGTCAGCTCCAGATCCGTGGCGTTTATGACTATTGAAATGATTACTATTTGAAAGTACATGGACGCAAGCCTATGAAGGTCGGAATTGTACAAAGGGCTCTGATCCATTTTGACGATTCTGGCAAGGATTTATCAGTGTTATTGTCACCAAAGTGACCATATCCAAAACTTTCATCTTCTGCTGTTCCCAAATGAAGCTAACACATCGTGACGTAACTGAAATATAGTTAAACTCGTGTTTTGTTAAGCCTCATTAAATGAACAGATAAGCTTTAACTATATTGCTCTAAATTAGCATATATGTCCATAAAGATTTGTAAAACTTATTAAATGGAAACACTCAATGACAGGTAAACGAGAAGAGCTGTGTATCTTTCAATAGCATCGTTTGAGTTTACAAGATGTGACACAACACAAATATGTTCCAAAAGAAACGCGAATCACGTAAAACTCTGATACAGTGGGGAATAGAGAAATCGATGTTTGTTTATCATGCAAAGGACATGAGTCTTTACAGTGAACACACAAATTGTCGTTATTCATAACCAGACGGGTTTTTGATAATGTCAGTAAGAGAATACGACATTTGGTAACGTCACTGAGATTCATGATAAATGATATTTCATTATCGAGTATGACCTCCATCGGTACATCAAAACACACAACTGACGAGAATGACTGTCTGGAGCACCGAACACACACCACTTTGCATTGATTTATGTCGTATATCATTTAATTTCAAACATTTGTAATATCTGCGTTTCCTTTGAATTCAGTATAGTCATCAATCGAATTGAGCATTTCCAAATAAGCATAGAAAAAGAGTCATAACACGTACTAATCTATCGAGCAAAAAGAAAGTATATACTCTAAAGTTAGATTTGAAAACATGCGTGTATACTTTCTTGCGCTGAAGGGTATTTTATAATCCTTCAAATTAATATTCATTTTCATTAGGATATTCGTTCCTTACACCATTGGGGTCATTCTTTGAATATTAGGGCCCTGTTCCTCAAAAGCGATCGTAGCGCTAAGGTGACCGTAACCCCATACTTTAACATAGACTTTTGACTGTCGTAGCGCTACGATCGCTTTGAGGAACGGGGCCCACAAGCCAAAAATCTCAAACCTACGTTTCTAGAAAATATCCATACCTTGAAAGCTAATCAAATAGGTGCCAATCAAATTTAAAAATATATAGGCCAGTGTTAGCAATACTTCCCCGCAATTTAACAGTCTGTTGATAACAAAAACGGATTGAAATAGTTCCTGTAAATGTTTATGGGTATTTTTTTCTCATTTATAACACCTATTGCAGTACAGATATGTGTTTGCACTTGTATCGTTATTTCTGTTGAAATTTGCATTTACAACCTTTTATATTTCCAAACATATTCCATCTGTAACCTGTTTTTGTATCTCAGGTTTTACTCCTCGTTTGTGTATATACTTCTATATACTTCAAAGTAGTAGGGGAACCCTGAACTTTCAATTTGGATAGGAAGTATAAGCGTTAACGAACTTTTCAAAGACAGACATCTTGTGAACGCACCACCATTTCTCTTTATCACTACCCCTGAACACATCGCATGCGATGCACGTGCACAATGCAGTAGCCCATACACGTGCATGGGGTGTTATTGTTGATTTTGACTTGGTTTTTCACGAAGGTCGATAAATCACAGGAGACCATTCATTTCTGACAATCAGCTTGCATCACACAGTTGTTAGTGTTTGTTTCTAGCCGGTTTTGGTTTGTTTGAAAATGAAAATCGTACACATGCAAATTTCACCTCACACACTCAATCACCTTTCAAGAGCGATTACTGTACAAACAACTATTGTCATAAGGAAGTACAAGGGGTGATGCACACCCCAAAACATTCATTTTTATCATATCTGTATTGACTGACTCCGATATATCTCCCGTTTTTTTCAATCGTAAAGTAAAAATTAAGTAAAAATAATTCCCCTACTTTTTTTGAAGAGTATATATTTTTTTCGGCTGCAACCATGACACACTTATACACAACCACATGCATACGACTTCGATTAATATAGGTTACCTACTGTTATATGTTATATTCCTTGAACGAAATGCATTTACTTTTGAAAACAATTTAGCATTTTTAAATCTGCATCTAAATCGTGTTGGTGCTAAAAAAAATTATTATGAGCGTCTTGTTTCTCTTAATGATCGAGTACTTCGTCGTAAACGCGCAGTGACAATGAAATTTAGGAATTACTAGTTGTTATTTTATGTAGATCTTCAGATCAATATCTCTGTTTTATTAGGTAGGGAACATGATACCACTGCCAATATAAGTAAGGCCTTGGTGTTTATACGTTATCTGTAATTCGAGAAGTTTCAAATCATTACCAGATCTCCAAAAACATATTATATATCAAAATAACAAATTTCTGACATTTCATCTCTGTCAGGTTTGAACTGACTGTATTACGGGATGAATTCTAGCTATGTAGTTATGTAACGAACCTTTTTGTCAGTAATTGTCCAAACTGACTGACCAGTGTACATCCACTGTATTCTGTCCGTGCGGAACATGAGTAACCGGTTGAGATTCGTACAGTTCTGAAACTTGCATACAGCGTTGACAATTGCTACATCGAAGTACAGAGTAGACAGTGGTCTATAAGATCATAAGGTGGTAAGTACAGAGTAGACAGTGGTCTATAAGATCATAAGGTGATAAGTACAGAGTAGACAGTGTTCTATAAGATCATCAGGTGATAAGTACAGAGTAGACAGTGGTCTATAAGATCATCAGGTGATAAGTACAGAGTAGACAGTGGTCTATAAGATCGTAAGGTGATAAGATGGCACAGTGGTTACGGCGTTCGGGTTCAGGTTCGACTTCCCACACATGGGTAGAGCTGGTTAAACCCATCTGAGATTCAGTTTTCATGACATGTCTGGAAAGCTTCCAAGCCGCAACAAAATGTATAACGCCATCATTCCTAGTTTCCATCCTCAGTGAATTAATGTAATATATGATAAAGTAAAATGTAAATACATTTGATAAAATGTGAATACATATAGACTTAAACACCGTTGTGTCGAATGTTGATGTGTCGAACGTACATCGTAAGTAACAGATAAGTCCCTTCGAATGCCTTCCTTTTTCATCATTTTATGTCGAACCTGTGATATCTCGAAGTATTCACGTAGGTTCCTTCAACTTCGACACAATGGTGCTTGGATGCATATTTTATGCTATACCGATGAGGACCAAAACTATATTATCTATTGATAGTCTGTACAACTGTATTTGTAATATATGTAAAGAGTAATTTTGAAAATATTTGGTGGAATATTCAATTATACGTCCGTCCCATTTTTCAAGTCTAGTGAAATTAGTGACATAAATTTATAATAACGTACATATTTTTTAAGTTAATAATGTATTTGGTGCTGTAGTTTATCTTGTGAGATTTATGTTTTTGACTGTTAATATATTTGAAACTTGTTTAAACGGCATTACGAAGCTTTTATATGACCATCTGTGCTTGCTGAATTGTTGTATGACACAACTCGTTGGTTTCTTGCAACAGGCTGTCTTTCAGAAGGTTCACGGAGCTCGGATGATCCGTCATCGCAGAGTCCATTCGTAGCTTCAGAATACATGACTTCAGCTGAATATATGATCCTTGATTTGTCAACGCCATAACTACATTTTTACTGTTAGCTAAAGTTTTAAAAGAACCGCTTTGCTTCTCCTTCACTTACCCGCCATAAATGACATACTATTGGCGAGCGTCCAGCACAAGCACATAACCGTAAATCCTTAAATAAATACCTGAGTAAACGTACGTCCAACGGCCATGTGTTTTGAATAAACGCGGAATCTGACGTAAAATGATACCCATGAATGAAAGGATCTATGCTATATACTGTATATAAAGAAAATAAGGTTTTGAAGCCAAAACCCCGTACTGAAAATGAAATAAATATACAAACGACAGCCTCGAATACAAGCTGGGGTTCAGGACCTCATAACTAAACCCCGGGAGTTATTTCAAGGATTTACGGTAAAATGTTGATACGGTGAAACATGAATGAAGTCTGGAGCAAAGTTACAAATGCAGATCCATTTCATGAAAACACAACAACGAATGCTTAGATTTTGATATGTTTTATTGCTGTGTAAAATGTTTTGAGTAACATCTGTAACTTCTTTGTAAGTCCAGCAGTTTCGTTTTGGTATTGTCAAGGTATATATTTCAATTATGATTATTCCATGATTATTTTCTTTTCTCATTTCAATTTAATTTCAAAGTCCTGAAATAATTTTACTTCGGAGTTGCGAAAAAGTCAAGAGTTTGAAATAATCTTGTAAACCTGAACCATAATCTGCCTATAATTAGTCCATTTATATTGCCTAGAGTTGTTTCCCTTTTGTGCCTTTCGTATTTTCTGAACTGAAAACTAAAGGGAGACAACTCCTTATGAAATCGGTGCTGCCAAAACTGGCAATTACAACCATCCCAATATTCGGTGAGCTCAAAGCTAGGTTGGTTTGAACAGATGAAAAACGAGTTCTATGTCATAAGCTCCAGGCTTGTCAGCCCCATTCCCATGTTCTTTGGGCAAGACTTCTACTGGCTTTGCTTTTGGTTTTACGGATTTCGTCCCTAAAATTTTAGGTCGAGAAAAATAAAACATCCAAATTTCAATATGATGTATTTCTTCAAAAAGTATAAAGAAATGTAGGGCAGGAGGGTTATTAAGGTATATTTTCGATATGTTTTAACGATATTACTCTGAATAATTAATATTGTAAACGACTGTTATAAAGGAGTTGTTTATAAACATTTTACTTATTTCTGGTATGGGAAATGACTAATTTAAGTTTTTTAATAAAGAACCTCCTGAAATATATAGTTTTCACATTTTAGGTTTAGAATGTTGTCTTAGTTTTAATGCAGTTACAAACGTCTGTGATCGTTGTTCCTTTAGAGTTAGGGGGCTGTGATGTATCCTAGTGGTTTAGACGTTCGCTCGACAAACTGAAGACCGAGGTTTCGATTCCCCCATTACGGGCATAATTTGAAGCCCGTTTATAGTGTGTCCCAGAAATATTATTATTATATTATTATCGCTGGAATATTGCAAAAGGCGTATAAAACTCACTCCATTTCAAAGCTTTAAATTAGCTGACTCGCCGTGGTGTATCTGAAACAGTCTTCAGAGCCGAGTTGGACCCAAAGTTTATTTAAACTGTCACTTTATTGGTGAAACACATAGCATTATTTACGTTGCATTTCCTCTTCATAGAATATTACATAAACGTGAATGTAGTTTATATTGTATTAAATATATCCTGATCATAATATACTCAACACTTTTCAGTATTCAATATTTATGATATATGGATCATAATATGAACCATTAAACTATTAATCGTTCATATTATGATCCATATAATACTTTAAATATTGACAACTGAAAACTTTGTTGTTGAGTATATACTGATCATGATCATGGTAACAGTGCCAGTCATTGCTAGTAATAGCAATACTAAATATATGCAAATTATATATGTTTATGTTTTATATACCTAGTTCTAATTATCGTATGTAGGTAATTGTTAATTCACTATTTTGCATGTTTGAAAATTTGAGTACAGTTTTACCAAAATATCACATGTGGAGTCAAGTGTAAAATATTTCTTGAAACTTTACATTTGTACAAAGTCAATATCTTACTGTCATTTATTGTTGCGGTGCAACGTAGTGGATATTTTTACAGTGATTATAAAACGTTGAATCATTCCAGATACAGTGAATTAATTATACATGGACAAGGATGTAAAAACGTAACCCGATATGAATGCGTATTTAAAACACTGGATGAAAAATCTGTATTTCCAAGTTGGGTAAGAAGGTGGAATGCTGGCTCGTTCCCGTTTTTTACTTGAGCATTATGGCGTCATTTCTAAAGTGTTTTTCAAACGTCGGGATCGCATTGGATTATTGTAAATCTTTGAACTTTATTGTTTTTGTTTTAAATGCATAAATGCTGTACATATTTATACACAGACCATTTGACAATAGTATTTTGAAATGAAAGAAAATCCGTCTTTGAACGTTTTGGGATAATAATTATTATAAGGCCAGCCATGGCAGAATTTACGCCAGCTTACACTTTCGGAAAAAATACTGGGTGTCTGTTAAATTCTTACAAGCAATGACACTGTTGTTCCTTTTGACCAAACGAACAGTAATCCAAAATTAGGCATGGTTACGCTTTTCATATTACTTCCATTTAACAGTGCCTGAACATTTGCCAGGAGTTTACAACAGATTTGCTCATTTTATGTGTTCATCAAGCATTACAGTTTCTCCCGTCAGTAAAGGCCTTCCCATTTGATATTCCGGGGAATTGGCTTGGTGTGGAAGAGATAATTTTCAGCTACAGCCTCAAAGCCAGATATTTTAACCCAAACAATCTGTAACATTCAATTATTTTTTGGCCAGACATGTTCTTTCAAGAGATTGAACTCATAAATATATTTGCCAGTATTTTATCGGACGGTTTGAGTTTTTTTTTCGGTAACTTCCCGAGTCCCTCCCCCAGAATATGGAAAGGTTCGGTTATGTATGTGTAACTGATAACGCGATTTGTAAATATATTATATTATGTTTGAAATTGTTTGTATTGGAGACTTTGCGTGATAAGATCGATCTCCTTTGCCTTTATCATCCGCCAGCAAACTGAGATTATGATACCAATTTTAATGTCCTTTTTAATATTTCGCTGTACTCTGCTTCCTGTTTGTGTTTTTCCCATTCGCTTTAGGGTTGATATGGGTTGTTTGGTGGCTGAGGATATGCGGATATACTTGCGGTCATGATGATTTAACACACATTTAACCCTACAGCATTTATATCGGCATATTCACACATTTCCAAGTTATAAACAAGCTTTTAAATTATCATTTCTTGGGCCTTGGGATACGATAGCCGCAGCCGATATTTCCTCAACAATGAAATATATCAATACTTTATTGTAGACAGATGTTTTGATTTTTATGCCTGTCTTCTTCTTTGTTACGGCCTTTAATTGAAAATATTTTTTAAATACTTGGTTTTCAGTCTGTGGGGAGATTTTTTCGTTACTCTGTGATCGAAATACATGTTTGATGTGTTCATGTGCGATATGCTAGTTCACTACAGCTGTAGCATTACAGCTGTCTTCAATGATTGTTTAATATGCTGTTTGTAAATCTGTTTGTGATAATTATGATCACTTCAGCCGTTTTCAGTAAACACATACATCAATCAAATGTATATCCATTACAGCTGTACTCCACATTCACGGAAGCTATTTTCAATATACAGTGGACTCCCCTCTAAACGGACATCCCTCTAATCGGACATTCCCTGTAAACCGACATATTTATTTGGTCCTGACTTTGTCCCTATAGCATATTATAGGAGTAACTCCCCTCCCAAAACCGACATCCCTTCATTCCAAATTCCGACATTCAAATCCAGTTCCAAAACATGTCTTTAATATCATCTCAGCTTTTAGCATGAGCATTGCCAGTCAGTGTCATCAAATACATATATTATAATAAGAAGTCATGGTCCTGGTGACTGCATTGCAAGTCACAATGATTCACACTCCATTGAAAGCACAATACAAAGTGCTTTCATGCCCTGTGGTTTGTTTTCTTTGTTTAATTTTGTTTGTGTGTGGTTTAATTTTTACTGAGTTTCTAAAACTTCCTCTAAACCGACATTCCTCTAACCCGACATTTTTCACCGGTCACGAGCGATGTCGGTTTAGAGGGAGTCCACTGTATCTTGTAAGAATACAAATTCAAAATCTGTATGTTCGCTACAGTTGTTTTTGGATACATAAGCTGTCTACCTACCTCACTAGGTTATGTCAGTAGACATGTGTCTCAGAGAAACAAAAGCATGTTGGGGATGCAGTTTTACTGTTCAGTAAAATAATGGCTTACGTAAACGTTCGTACATACACTGCATTTTTTAGATTTTGCAGTACATTGTCGTTAACTCACAACCTTTTCTTATCTTGGAACCTGTTCTATAGGTCCTCGTCCTTTGTTCGTCGAGCGAAATTTCATAAATACTTTGAGATTATTTGTGAAGTAGTATTCTGATTCACTGCATTAGAGGGGCTGGGGTTATTGGAATTCTTGTTGACGTTATTTATCGTTTGTTTTGTGTAGTCATAAACTGATACACTGATACAATAACATTTTACCGTGCAAGAAAATTATTTCAGCTACTTTATTCCAACTGGCATGGACTGTCCGTTTGTTGGAGCCAAAGCCGCCTTCAAACCCCACGGATAACAGTCGTCTTGTGCGATTGTACGGACGCATCTTTCTATTAAACGTTGACCGAGGGTCCGAGGTCGCAAAGCGATTTTAACGCCGACGCATTTATATACTTACGACAGTGTTAGCGTAACGATCGCTTTGTGCATAGTAAATTAGTGTAATTATGTTGACACATCAACACAGGCCATTGTGTAATGTGGCTTTAGAAATTGATAATGGTTATGCATCATATCCCATTAATATCGAGGCCAAAAATAGAAAGAATGGGCTTCATACAACACGATGAACAGAGTGGCAAGGGAGGACACAATTTGGGTGAGAACCGGTGGGGAATTGTCTTGCACATCATCTAAATTTGTCTTAGTCCTAGTATATACATAAAGTAGCTATGCTGAAATTTTGAAGCAAACAAGGGTGAGTAAGTGTGCACCCCAGCACACCCCCTTCTAAATCTGCGCTTGATGGCATGTAAACAAAATGCTGTGACAGATTATTTTTACCTATATATTATTACAATATCTGTTTGAGGACAATCAGCTATGAGATTTGAAGCAGTTTAATATGGAATGAATATTATTCAGTAGCCTGAGGGGATTGTTACAAACGTGTGTGTCATCGTATGAGAAGTGACTCTTCATACTATCAGCCACACGTTTACCTACTTAACTGATTATTTACAGGCCAATTGCGCACGGTATAGTGTCGCTGTCAGCAGTTTAAAACATCATTCACTCAGTCGATGTTGATGTCGAGGGATGACTGCGCATGATGTGAAATGGCAGCTAAACTGTGTTGTTCAATGTTTAATGAGTTATTGTTACCTTAAGGACCGTTCATAATTTATGGCGGGTGTGATGATGATTTTAATGGAGAAACATGTACAATGAGAATGATCCCCTATAAATTATATGTACAAAGTTAGTGACGCTCCCCTGCCTGTCATGTACAAAATCAATCCCCTTTAAAATCATAAACCGTCCACCCCTAACGGCCCCTTCGTGTATGCACATGACGGAGTCTGTTTCAGTGTCAAAAGAGATTCGAAGCTGGTGAACTAAAGCGTTCACGATTTATGTTGTATAAGGGTCGACCATTGACTGTTCTTTCAGTTCGCCTTGCGTATAACACTCGTATATGCAATAACAACATGACTTCACCCCTTTGCCATTATATCTGCAAGGCATACCATATTAATATATTATTATGACAGCTTTTTCTATTTTATTTATTGTTTTATCTATCATTTGTTGCTATGGTAAAGGTGTGTACCGACCGTGCGGCTATTCATCCTGATATGATGTTCGCCACATCGGTCAAGCTCGTGCTTCAATAAAACCATGAAAAACCAAGCGACTTTTGTTGTTCAAACTGCGACCTTCCGCTTCTGGCGGGCGCTCTAACCACTACACCACGGAAGCGGTCCCACATACAATAAACTGAATCGGAGTTATATTTTTAGTGCGAGAATGAAAGACAAAGGTATGTTTCAAAGTATCGTAACGATAAACAGTCCATAAGAACAGCGCATCCTGCATACGCAAAGAGCCACAACACAAGGGGAGGTTCCACAAGCAAGCTCACACGTGCATTGGTGCATCCCTGGCAACTGGGCCTCATTCGGAAGACTGAAGGTCGATGAAAGATAACTCCATACCCGAGGAAGTATTTAGCGGAGTTCCTGTTGTTGAGGATTCGGATGACTTCGTAATGGGTCCCTCTGGGTAACGAAATCAAGGGATCATATTAACATTGTTCTGACTAAGATACTGCTGTACAACTCGGGCAAAGTGACCTTATCGTGTTGAAACGTCATGTCAAGGCCGTCCTGTTGCAAAAACGGTAAAGCGGCCATTTGTAAAGTCTTGTTACGATATAAACCAGTCAGTTGAAAATGGCAGCTTTTATTCCATTTTATTTGAAAAATCTTTGAAAAAATAGTTTGATGACGTTCTCGATTCAAAAATTCAAATGCCGAACAAAAGAATATTCAGGAATGCAGGGGCGGATACAGCTTTTGAGAAAGGGGTGGGGGTGTTGCAGAGTTCAGAGAGTGTGTGTGTGTGGGGGCCTTTACACAGTTCATTTTCACCCATTTTCCACCCCACCACCTCTCTTTGTGTGTGTGCATCCGTCCACCACATTGCAACGTATTATAGACGATGAATTGGTTCGAAATGCCAAATGTGAAACTTTTCGATGCTGCATGTTTTGCAAACACATTGGGGAGCTTTTACTCGCTGGATAGGCCTCTAACTATCGGCCTATATCCTTGATCAGTTGTGTGGGCAAGGTGTTTGAGAGAGTGATGTTTAAACGTCTGTACAACTATTTTCATGCAAATCGATTATTGTATAAGTATCAATCAGGGTTTTCAGTCTGGTCACTCAACTGTCCATCAATTAATTGAAATATATGACCAAATCTGTGCGGCTTTAGATGATAAAAACACTATTGTTTGGTTTTCTGTGATGTCTCTAAAGCTTTTGATCGTCGTGTGGCATAAAGGTTTATTGTTGAAATTAGAAAAATACGGAATTCATGGTTCATTGTTAAATTGGCTAGCAGATTACATAGTAATCGTTCACAAAGCGTCTTTGTGAATGGAGCCCCTATCCAAGCCGGGTATTTACGAGCTGGTGTCCCTCAAGGGTCAGTCCTCGGTCCTTTCTTATTTCTTGTTTATGTCAATGATATTGCTGATGATTTAAAACTGCTTGACACGATTATTTTTGCTGATGATTCGTCTCTTGGTCATCATCTTCTCATGATCGTCTATTCATTGAAAGAGGTTTGAATTCAAACTTTGAAAGGCTGCGGGCTTGGGCAAAGCGGTGGCTTATAACATACAATCCTCTGATAAAACTGAGGCAATCTTTTTCTCCTTTGCAAAAAGAATGTTGATGCACTAAATCTCTACTTTAACGGGGTTTGTGTCAAAACAGTTAATAATCATAAACATTTGGGATTAACATTTTCAAAAGATTGTAAAATGGTCTGACCATATTGATAATATTGTAAAATAACTTCAAAATGATATCTTCTCTACGTAAACTCAAATTTTATTACCGCGCTCTGTATTGAATAGAATTTACGTAATGTTCATAAGACCCCATTTTGAATATGCGTGCAAGAGTATGGGATGGATACTTGCTAAATATCAAGCAAATAAATTAGAACAACTGCAATTAGAAGCAGCAAGAATTGTAACAGGTTTACCTAAATATACTCATCATGAACATCTGTATTATGAAACTGGTTGGGAATCTTTAGCAGAACGTAGGAGAAAGCGTAAACTTCGCCTTTTACAAAATACAGAATAATATGGCACCATCGTACCTTATTGATCTTGTTCCTGGGGACGTAGCATCTAAATGTAGCTATAATCTTCGCAACTCTGATGATATGTCTCACTTCCTTTTCGCTATTAAAATTTTCCTGTATGATTCTTATTTTTCATCCACAATTAGAATGTGGAAATGAACTTCCAGTTGAAGTGAGAAAAAGCGAGTCATTGAATTCTTTATATCGAATATTGTTATAAAACATAAAACCGTTCTCAAAACTTTGATTCTGACTGAGAATCACTAACATCATCCTTACAAAACTACGTTACATGTAGTCAGTTGAATTATGATCTAGTCCGTGCTGGTTTAAGAGATAACCCAAGCTGTTCTTGGTGTGGAAATGTTTGTGAAAATTCCTTATCATTACTTATTTGACTGTCAATTATATACAGTACAGAGAACTACCATGATGACTAATTTACGCGGCATTACAAAATGTGGATATAACCTATGAGTTACTACATATTACATGGCAATGCAGATCTGACTGTTCACATAAATCAAAAACATATTTAAAATTGTTCAAAACATATATTTGTAATTCAAAAACGATTTTCTTTAATTGCTGCAATTGTTCCCTTTTTCCCATATTTCTGCTCTGTTCTTCTCTGTCCATCTTGAATGAATGTAAATAATACTCATGTAAATACTACGGAGAGGCTTTGTTCTAAGCTGTATAACTTGTAAACCCAATCCTTTCTCTCATGAATAAAATATGTTTAAAACAAAACTTCGCTGGATGAATGGTTTCCGGCGATGACTTTTGAAAGTTGGGTGGTATTTGTTTTTGTTTGTTGTTTCACATCCCAGCTGTATGTAGTCGAATAATCGAGTTAGTCCATTGAATGACATGAACACCGAAATACTTTGATTTCTTCCTGACATTTTGTCATATTGTGTTTTAATTAAAGTCCTCAGTCAGCTATCATTCTTTGATGTTAATCAAACATCCTGCTGGCAGTTCACGTCAGAACGGGACGCCTCCGTGGTGGAAGTGGTTAGGAGTTGTCCGCCTGGAGAGGCGCACTGCGGCATGGTATCTCCGTGTAATAGCACTACAAACCAGCTTCAGTCAGGGCTAGTACAAGCAGCCGCACATACACATACAATACACGCATGCACGTCGTCATATGAGCGAAATATTCTCAAGCACGACGTTAAACCCACTTCAAACGTGACTGTACCTTCACGTCGAAACGACTCACCCTTCCTCTTCGACCAATGAAATAAGTAACTGGAGGTCAACATTGACCAATCAGAAAGTAGAATCTCGAGCCTTACGACACCAGGGGTTTCCTTATTCTCGAACCGTTCGTAATTCTAAGAATTTTAACTATGATCGTAGCCAATGTGTTAAGAATGGGCTTAAGAAGTTAGGTAGGGTTACGAACGCAGCCTTCGAGAATAGCTAGCCTTGATTCAAAAATAGTGGCTTTATTCCAGACTACGCCATGGTCCGCGTTTTGGATAAACTTTTATGATTCAATATTTGAAATGCGTCAAATGGATAGCAAAGACGATACCGGCAGTACGTCCCACTGGATGTTTACATGCATTCCCTTTCAAATGTATATCCCATTGGAGTTAAACGGCAATGATTTTGTCTGAAATTACGTGAATCCCTTTGACGTTGCATGATCAGGAAACACATCAGGATTTCTACTGATCCCGCGAGGAACTTGGCTGATGAAAACGCCTTCCGACGTCATGTAAATGTTCCTTTGTATTGTTTGCTTCGTTATTTGACGCACCGCTTGGTAGAAAAATTTCCGTAGGTACGATAAAGCCGGAAGCGGATTGACATAATTTACATCGATTTTTCTAATAAAGGGCCAGTACGTACTTAATAATCTGTGCCAACCACATCAAAAGCAAGCCCTGACTCATTGTAGGTCCTTTGTGGGGTCAGGGGACGGTGTGGGTAGCCTAATGGTTAAAGCGTCCGCCTGTCACGCTGAAGACCCGGGTTCGATTCCCACATGGGTACAATGTGTGAAGCCCATTTATGGTGTCCTTATGCCGTGATACTTCCGCTCTTTACGACATGCATGGCCGCAAAACACCAACGCAAACCCATAGGATTTATACAGGGTTACTGTGGATAATCATGGAGTCTAAAACAAATGCAATCAAGATTCCTCTACCATGAGCATCTAAACGTATTGTTCTCGAGATTAACGGACGCCTTCAATTGTGCGGACGACCTCATGGCGCAATCCATGTCAATATTGTCTCAACATTGAGGGAACAGGACATTTTACTTCACTCCTGCAATGCCGTATAGACTGAGTAACTTCCCTTTTCATTGGGCAACTCGTGAGTCAGGACTCCCTGTTTGCGCTTTCGGCATTCCCGTTTCGTTTATTGAAGCCGTTCACAATACAAATCTGTATGATTAAATGGCTTGTAAGAAATATGAAAGTGATAAATTAGCGGCGTGAGTAAGCGAAAGTGAGTTTAGTTTTAGCGCCGCTCTTTAGCAATATCCCAGTATTATCACGTCGGGGACACCAGAAATCGGGCTTCACACATTGTACCCATGTGGAGAATCGAACCCAGGTTCCCTGGCGTGATTTGTTTTCAACGCTTTAACAACTAGGCTACCCAACCGCCCCCGGTTTGAGAAAAAGTTAAGATAAACTGGTGGTTGAAATCATGAACAAAGCCACACACCCTGTGAAAGTACGATGACGCAAGCAACAAATATCCTCACAAAGGTCGCGTGAAGTCTTGCACAGGTAGCAGTGGTCTTCATCAGGTCAGTTTTAGGATGGTGGTATTTCTTGTTAAACGCTTCTGGCGTAATGGATAAAATGAAACTGATGACATTATTGCTGAGGTGGGATATCCCATATTTAACTGGTGAGGTGAGGTGAAATTGGGCTTTAATCGTCGTAATTCTGAGGAATATTTCCTGCCTTATATGACGACGTGCATGCGTGTGTATGTACGTGTGCTGCTGCTTGTACTCATCCCAGATCTTTAAGCTGGCATTGATAGTGCTAGCTCACTGAGATACCACATGCCGCAGTTAAGCACGAACAGCCCAATCAGACACATTATACTGACTCCTACGAGCCGACCCATTAATGCCGAGCGCCAGGCAGGGACCAACAAGTACCATATTTTAACGTATTTTTGGTATGACGCGAATGGTCGGAGATCGAACTCCGCGACCTTCCGCTCTCCGGGCGGATGCTCTAACCACTACAACAAGGAGGAGGCGGTCCGACATTTAACTGACGTATGCCGGTATGTTGGTAATATACACTAACTGTCATTAGTTCGTGTTCAACATACGGCAAAATACGTTTGATGACGAACACAGCTTAAAACGGAACTGGATCCGTTTCCTATCCACCGCTCACGTGCTCTTATATACTCTTCACTTCCGCCACTCTTGCTAAGGATCAAACTCATGGTTTCAACAGAAAACTATTATGTGGGGTCAAATTTGGGTTTTAAATACCCGTTTCTGGCCTTTAAGCACATGGATCCCTCGGTTTCAAAGTATGTCATTAAAATCTCTTGTATCCCATATATCTGCTATTGATGCGTTGTTTATTTGTCAGTGGACCTCGTTCCATAGATTTTGCAAAATTGTTCATTGGTGCCATGGAGAAGTCCATTTCTGGCGACTACTCATGTAATTAAGTGCATAAGGTTAGATTAAAGCGGCAGTTTGTTCAAAGAGGTGTTTCCATATTATCATTTATCCAGTTTTTAATGGATATAATTTCAAATTATAAAACTATTGCTTTGAGTAAAGTTGTGAGTATTTTATGGTGATCCTTAGCAAAGCGTGAGCAGGTATAGCGCTAGTCGAGATAAATAATGCGGTGTCTCACGGTTATAACGAACTTCAAATTTTGAATCTGCCAAGTAACCATACATTACGACGGGAAATAGATACCGTAATTAAGCGAATTATAATCGGCATTTCAGGCATCGTGGAAGAAAACTTCGTCATCAGGTTTGAAAGTTCAAAAGCATTCGTGACCTCAACTCCTGTGATATTGGGGCACGATCCGAATAGAAGCACTCGGGAAGCGAATTAATACATCTAAAATCAACTCGTAAGTTATTCCGGGACATGCCCCACTGCCATTGTCATTGTCTCGCTCAGGCACAAAAATGCACTTCTTGTATAGCCTTCCATCGTGACTTCGCTAGTCTCTTGTCCGTTTCCATCAACGTTGTTACATTTTGCACTTTGGGTAGCATCGTGAAAAGCCAAGGACTTTAGACTGTTAGCCCTAGAAGTACCGCCAATAGTTGGACATGGATTGTCCTAATTTAGACAAAGAGTTCACACTCCGGTACGTTGTGAGTGAGTGAGTTAGGTTTTACGCCGCACCTCAGCAATATTCCAGCTTTATTGCGCGCGGTCTGTAAATAATCGTGTCTGGAATTAGACAATCCAGTGATCAGTATCATGAGCATCGATCTACGCAACTCGGATACGATAACATGTGTCAACCTAATCAGCGAGCCCGACCACCGATCCTGCTCCTCGTCGTTTCTCCCCGACATGTAAGCCATGGAACGGATTTCAAATATCAAGTCTAACCCGGATCTTCTACGGGTACAAAGACACGATATTGAAAATGGACGGGTTGTGTTGATGTCTCACACTGTGTCTCTCATTGCAGCCGTTAGCATGGGGTTACTGAAGACCAAACCTCACCCGGATCGAACTCCCCTTGGGAATCTGAATTCCGAGAGCGCTTCGATAGGGACAATTTCTTCGCATAGAAATGCGGATAAGGGTGGATGTGGTAGATCCAATTCAGCGGAAACGAAGCTGGGCTCAAAGACTCATTTCCAGTAATAGCTTACTGCAGCTCCGTAGCCCACTCCCCATCCATCGGTTAAATATAACTGCAACATCCAAAACCTGGGAAATTCGTTTCTTCTAAAATGTATCGCTCAAACATTGCATACACGCGTTAAACACGTTCGTGTCGAAATTGGATTTCCTCTTAAACGTAATACTCCAGCATGTTTCCGAAACAGAAACGAAATCCAAAGTCTGTTATTGGTCCAATATTACCGGAAGCCGGCTTCCGCCATCACGGCAGACACTCGACTTGGAGCAGACCAAAAGTATTTCTGGTGTTGATTTCTAAATGTCATCACTTTTTCCCACGCCTAACGTCAATCACGGGACAATAATAAGAACACAAACACCAGTAATCGTGCTACATAAGCCATGCGTTTACATGTTAATGCAAAACAACATTTTTAAAAGTTTTTCTTTTTATCTGTTAGATTAACCCGTGATATTTTCGCAAGTGAGACACGCTTGTAAAAATAAATTTGGCTTATTATAAACTGGTACAAAAATGCTTTGTCATTGGAGGGGGCCTTGATAAAGCCAAATTTCCGACTTAAAGAAAAATGGGTACCAAATCTGTCGTATTATTAGGAGACGTCTTTACTCGTCCGTAAGAAATCCTCTAAGGCGCTGAAGTGCGGAATGAGCAAGGCTCTTTATGCCGCTTTAGCAATATTCCAGCAATACCACGACTGTGATCGCTTTCCATTGAGAGAGACAAGAGAGTTGATGAGCTTTTATGTTTGGTTTGTTTTGCCGTTTAACGCCGCACTCAGCAATAGTCCAGTTATATGAAGGCATTTTGTGTTCAATCGAGTCTTGACCAGACAATCCAGTGAGAACCTTTTGTGTAAGACTATGTACCCCGACCTGGAAATTCGTGCAAGTTACTAAAACAAACATTGGAAGCAAGGACAACCCATGTTCTGGCAAGGTAACAGGAACAATTTATCTTCAGTCTCTCACACCTGTTTGTACGGCTACAGGCGGCGCATTGTGCATGCTTGCATTTGGTCTCAGTTGGTAAGAATGCAAATGGTTAGGGCTTCGCTTTGGATGGTAGGAATCATATAGAAAGAACCATAAACACTGGTCGAGAGATATTCCTCTTAACAAGGATGTTTACTCCCAGGTTCTGAAATAACAGAATGATACAATGTAGCAACTTATATTTAGCACTTTCTATTATCATGAAACAACATTTGTGAATATCCCAAATATGCATTGAAACTACAGCAATAAGTTCACAATACATGACACTGT
Source organism: Haliotis rubra (assembly GCF_003918875.1). Lineage (NCBI taxonomy): Eukaryota > Metazoa > Mollusca > Gastropoda > Lepetellida > Haliotidae > Haliotis > Haliotis rubra. The sequence continues at coordinate 19,330 of NW_025766703.1, forward strand.
CATGCAATGACTGCTCCCAAGTTTCACGAAACTTTGAAAAAGTCTAGCAAAAACTACAGATAGTAAATTCCATGAATTAACACTGAGCATGTTGGACTTTAATATTGATTCTAAAAAACTACAAACTGACTTCTAAAATCCTGACATTATAACAGAAATCTGCCATATAGTTACAAAACACATTGTATCAGAGCGCACCATTACCACGAAAATAGGATACAGTTTTGCACGTGACCAAATAATTGAACATTCCTATAATTGCAAAAATAATACCTGAAAATAGTATAATACACCGCCACAAACATGGATATATTATAAGAGTGACATTTGTACCCTGAAGAGTGCATCTCGACCATCTCTGAAACTTCAATATATAATTTGCTGTTCAACAAACTCCTTTTTTTGACCATCGCGGGTCACTCATGCGCCTGCTCGCAGTAAACTTTCAACAGCCAGGGAGCATCTATTGTATCAAATGTCAACGACTTGAAGCCACTACTACATGATGTATCTCCACAGTCAGAGAACTTTAACTACTGGTCAAATAAAGATATTATTCCAAAACTAGTACACAAGATGCAAAAATACTGCTGCATTACTTCCTGACTAGAAACAATTTGCAAAATATTATGATTACATCAGGGAAAACCAAACAAATTGTAGTCATGACCACACTTAAATATACACTATTAGTCTCTAAAACCAAAACAGTTACAACATAATAAGACTGTCTGCATGGTATTCCTTAATACCAATGTACATGATAAAAATGACAAGCTCTTTTATACTGACACACACAAATAAACTAACCATAGCAGAATAATTCAGGTGCAACCTAGCCTTTAGACAACATGTAATATTATTCCAAAACAATGGACAAACATTAGCTTCAGGGCCATGTGTGTATATTTTCTTGCAGTAATTTCAAAACGCTAGCTGAGATTCTTCAAGGTGTGTACATGCAACTTAGACTTTCAATAAAACATTTACACTATATACAAATATTTGAACGTAGATAATCATCATACAATGTCAAGAAAACAAGCTCAAAATTCAAGATCAATAGCTTCCAATCTCAAGTCACGTAATCGTGAAATTTTCAGTTAAGGGCAAAAATATATATTGTTTGATAGATAAGCAGTGTGGAAGCCCATTTCTGCTAAAAGCGGCATAAAACTACATTCTCACACACAATATCTGAGTGTGGAGAAAGGAAGGTGGGACGTATTGCATGACGCGCCTGTGTGGCATGCCTGGTTTTGTTGAAGACCAGTTCTAACCCGGATCTTCACGGGTCCCTCTGTTCTTAGCAAGGTGTGGTGTGCTTGGATATTCGTCTGATTCCCTAAGGAAGTCGACTTGTAACTGTAATTGAATATTGAACTTGTAATTGACAAACTCGTGGTTTGTTGACTTAAAAATCTTTTAGAAAATCTCCTGTGTGCGTAAGAAAAACATAACTAATCTTCTGGGCGGCTTGTATCACTTCTGATCAGCTCTAAAAATCCATAATTTCCTTTTTTTTTAAATATTTCCTGTCTGTAATTCTGCTCCTGAATAATTCCATGATTAGCAATAATCCAACTATTCTCGACCAGGGACATCAGAAATGGCTTCACATAGTTTACCAACTGGGGAATCGAACCCAGGCCTTTGAGAGTTACTAGCTTAGCCAAGTCAAGTCAAGTCAAGGTGTTTTATTGTATCAAAGGCCATCAGCCCATATACAAGTTGACATAAATGCATTGGTTGAGAATATATACTGATTAGTACATACAGTGGAAATGATAAAAACATAACATTCATTTAACAATTGGTGGTAATCAGGAGGACCTGTTAGAGTAAAGTAAATCTGAAATCACATTCAAAAGTTATTTCTAGGTCCATTCCATGTTTTACAAATAGAGATAATCTCTATGTTACATCGGCAATCATTCGATGACAAAATAGAAACAAACCTTATTCTACTCATCTAAAATTGAGAAACGTTCTGGTATACAATTATTTCTGCATTTCTGCATAATGAGGACATTCAAAGGTAAAATGTATTTTACTAAAATTCATATTGAGAGTAAAACAACCCATGTTTCCAAGGTAACAGTGACCAACAAATGTACTCGTCTTCACACCTGTATTTATTACAGGTATGCATTATGCTTGCTTGCATATATCTTAATTGGTAAGAATGCAACGGTGAGGCCATCTGTGTGTATATTGTTTTCTTGTAATTTCAAAATGCTGTACTGATGTTTCAAGGTATGCACATGCAACTTGGAATTTACATTTACAGTATTCAAACATATTCTGAGGTAATTAAGATCAATATCTTGAAATTGTAACTTTTGTTATCTTGACTTTTGAAATTTAAAGACAAACATATATTTTGTTCGATAGTTGAGAAGTGTGAAACCAATTCATGGTGTCCCCCGCTGCAATAAACATAATTCAGCTAAAATATTGCTAAAAGCAGCATAAAACTAAATTCTCACACACAATATCTGAGTATGGTAAAAGGAAGGTGGGACGTTTTGCATGACGCGCCTGTCTGACATGCCTGGTTTGCTAAAGACCAGTTCTAAACCGGATCTTCACGGGTCCTCTGTTCTTAACAAGGTGTGGTGTGCTTGGATATTCGTCTGATTCCCTAAGAAAGTCGACTTGTAATTGTAATTGAAATCGAACTTGTATTTGACAAACTCGTGGTTTGCTTGCTGAAAATCTCCTTAGAAAATCTCCTGTGTGCGTAAGAAAACATAACTAGTCATCTGGGCGGCTTGTCACTTCTAATCTGCTCCTAAAATCCATATTTTTTTTTTAAATATTTGTTGTACGTAATTCCGCTATTGAGTAGTTCCATGATTAGCAATAATCCAACTATTCGCGACCAGGGACATCAGAAATGGGCTTCACATAGTTTACCCAACTGGGGAATCGAACCTAGGCACTTGAATTACTAGCCTATGACCAAATAGTTGTCACATGAATACGTGCAAACACCTTGTTGCGGGTACAGCAACGGCAAATGAACTTGAACAAAGTACTGTGACTATGTGTCCCAGTCCACCCAGCCTTAAATGGGTACTTCGTAAGGATTCCGGAAGTCGCAATAACTTGGTGCGCCTAGTGGCTGCAAGGGTTGTATGGTCCCCATGGAGCTGAGATTGATAATACAATGTGCCGTTGAGATTGGCATCCAATGGTCGAGGGAAAAAATACCAGCGCCTTGCACATGTACCAGTTGCGTGGATATGTGCGCTATATAAATGTCCCATAATAATCAAATAATAAAATGCTTTCTCTGTAGTCCCCTCCTTGATATTTGTAGTATTGCTAAAAGTGGTGTAAAACCATACTCGCCCCGTAATTCAGCAATATTCCAGCTACATTTCACTGGACCAGACGGACCTGTGATTGATATTATGAGGAACGACCCATGCCTTCGGTTTAAGGCACGCCGTCAGCTAAGTCACTGACCATCATCATCCCGACCAGGGCGGTGGGGGTAAGCCTAGTTTAAAGTGTTGGCACGCGAAGTCAGGCTGAAGTCACATGGGTACAATGTGTGAAGTCCATTTCTGGTGTCCGGCTGTGATGTTGCTGAATATTGCTAAGAAGCCGATAAAACCCTCAGTCAGTCAGTCATCCCCCACCCGATAAGTTGCCTCTACAGACAAGCATAGGCTGCTGAGAAACAATTTGAAACGATGTAACGTGATTCTCCATAAAGCTGTTGCAGCAAGGTGAATATTCTTCACTGTATTTACTGTTATAACTACTGCCTTTGTGCAATTTTTTCCTTTTTAATTGTGCTGCCATTCATTCTGGTATTACCACTCTATCATATACTGTCGTCATTCGTCACAGCCTTATTGATCTGTAAACTTGATTCGTTTCAAAATACAGTTGTAGAATGTAAAACGCCTGGGTATTTGCTGGCTTTAAACCACATTCTTTCAAGGGCAGATATCCGATTAAGTTATTGTTTCAAATTGCACGTTTGTACGTACCAGCTAAAACAAATTGAATATTCCCAAATATCGTCGGACTTAATGAAGTCATCTCGCGTGACCTTAACAGTATACGACAGACGTCTGCATTGAACACCTGAAATAGTATATGACACATCGTTCTTAAAATGGGGTCATCTCTGTGACCTTTAACAAATGACGAGAGCCCACCCTGATCAAATAGCCATCCCTGCCTTGCATTGTGCAAGTATATTAGGTTTAGTCAAAGTTCTATCAATAAGTCTTAAGTTGTCGTTGAGATAATCGTCATATTTCTTTGACCTTCAATATGAGACAGTGATAGCCCAGCCAATCCTGAAGGTTCTTTAGTCCAATCAACAGCGAGGTCTCTCCCAGCATGCCTTGTAATTGTCTTCATGTCCGTGTTGTATGGAGGCGGTGAGTAGCTCAGTGGTTAAAGCGTTCGTTCATCATGCTGGAAGATCGGGTTCGATTCTTTACAGTGGTACAATGATTAAAGTAATTGGGTTCGATTCTCCACCCATACATACGTACAATTTATGAAGCCTATTCCTTATGTCCCCCAATGCGACAGTGATCAAATACTAATAGAAACGGCTGAGAAAATACACTCATTCACTGTAATGGATAAATGGGTGCTGGGTTTATCGTTGCTTGGAACAGTCGTGAGTGAACAAATGAATGTTGTGTTATGCAACTTGTAGCAATATTTTACTAACGTGGTCTGTAAATATTTCAGTCTGACGCAGACATACTGGCTGTTGGAACCATATGCAACGGTTCACGGAAATTAAGTAAGATAGAACATCCGAAAAATCATCAGTCAACATAATATCGAAATGCATTTCCCAGTTAAGCTAACGCTCCACACTGTCATGTCTGTGTAAGGTCATGTGATGTTAATACCCTTGTCTGTATGGCAACATATGGTTCGATATCCCCGGGATTTCCTTTGATCACACAGTTTCAAAAGTAATGTGTCTGCACTAGTAGGTGGCGCTGATATTTGGGCTGCATCAGAAGTTACAACAAGTCTTATATCCTCGCATCATCTTGTATGTCGAGCGGACAGTAGTTTCTAGAATCTTGAGGCATAGTTATTTCTTTTAAGTTTTTTCTTCTGGTACAAACTATTTTAAAATCAAACACACACACACACACACACACACACACACACACACACACACACACCCCCTCCAACTCGAATACACAAATAAATACATAAATACATATCGACTTTGTGATCACCTTCGTCAAACTCTGTCAATTGCCACCATCCCACTGAAAGCCAAGTGGATAATGCCTCTTGTTTTAAATATAACACTAAGCTCAAACCTAACGCCAACCAACATGCGTGTCTCCCATTGACACTCACAGGCGACAAAATGCTAAACACGACCACTGATCTAGCGTTCAATAATTTCTAGATCCGTTGACTATGCCATTGCGGAGTGTCCAGTGATACACTCGACTGAAACCAATGCCAGAATTGGCGACAAAACTGCGGGAATATTACAGCGCACTTCTCGCCTTGCTCACGCCAAAGTGTCTACTTTGAATTCAAGAAGTGTTCTTGGTAATCTGTCACCGCGCGATTGTCGTCTGCTCTCAGAAGCTTCCATCCTCGTCTGCCAATCAGTGGCACAGCACCCCGACGGGATTAATCTGTGATCAAGTTGCAATCACTGCTTGCCAATGCAGACGATCAAGCCATGTGAAATGGACACGGGGAGACCGAGATCCTACTCGGATTACCACTACTTTTGTTCTTGAAATGCCTGGAGTGGACTTCATCCGATCGTCAGTCTATTGTTCTCAAATCTCTCTCTTTGGTGTTAGGGCTTGGGTGTCAGTCGGTATTACGAAGGTACGAAGTATTTGTGAAGTCGTTCAGCGTAAATAAAACTGAAGGGAACAAACCGAATGGATCACTGTTGCATTATCGCTCTCTCACTCAGCTGTAATCACCATAATAGACGTCCACGGTGAAAAGCCTTTCAGTTAAATTGGCGTTCAAGATAGTACATTTAAATGTGTGTTAGATATTGATACACAAGCCTGAAGGTGTTTGTTCATATGTCGTGTAACACAGAATTATTGTATTGTCATGTGTTGTTTATGTTAAAATGTTGTTTGTTTTTGTTTGTTGTTTAATATTACAGTTCTACGGCGGCTGTCTGTAAATAATTGAGTTTGGACCAGTGAATTGAGTGATCAACAGGATGAGCATCGATCTATGCAACTCGGATATGATGACATGTGTCAACCAAATCAGCGAGCGTGACCACCGACCCCGTTAATCATCGTCTCTTACGAACAGCATGGGTTACTGAAGATCAGTTCTAACCCAGTTCTTCACGGGTACCAAGAGATGATATTGAAAGTGGGCTGGTTGTGTTGATGTGTCACATTGTGTCTTCATTGCTCACAGCGGGCTTGCCCCAATGTGCATTTTGCCAACAGTATCGTTCGTCTGTTTAAAGAAAGTGCAACCGTGTGTTTGTATCACGGTACCTCATGTATGTTGTGAACTTTATAATCGGATGATTATACCAGTTACGTTAAGAGAACGTTTTTATAACGTAACTTAAAATAGGAATGTCCACATCAGCGTTGATACCAACATACACGTGCTGTTTCATGTTTTGATTTGAGTGTTTGATTTATTGCATTGGCTGTTTTATGCATCAAGTTGACTGTTTTATGCATCAAGCTGACTGTTTTATGCATCAAGTTGACTGTTTCTTTTATTGCATTGACTGTTTCATGCATCAAATTACCTGTTTCATGGATTGAATGGCCTGTTTCATGTACAAAATTGACTGTTTTATTAATCGATTTGACAGTTTCGACGATCAAGATTGATTTTAATTTATAAAGTTGATCGAGTCGTTTGTGGTGCAACTATCCACAACGCTGATTTGTGTTGTGCCAGACGTTGATATCTGCGCACTGGAATCCTCGATTCGTGCTTCTGTTGGGTTTCACAAAATTGGTAAACTCTCACCTCACTTTGCACGGTTCTCCTAGCTCCTCACCCAGCTGACACACCGTGATATAACTGGAACACTGTTTAAAGCAGCCTTAACCCCATCCTATTCACCCTTATGAAAGAATCGCAACGAAGAACCTGGTGTCGTTGTCGACTATACCGTCACTGTATCGCATGTCGTTACTGTCGCTGGACACAGCAGGACCAGTGTTCTCACCATGTCCTTTAAATTAGGAGACATGAATGGCATTCTCTGATCTTCACGGACAAGGGATGGGAACTCGTTCATGAATAAGATCCTCACATTTGCATAGTCCAGGAATTGAGAAGCCATGTGCTTGAAACGTCAAGTCAATTTCAATCTGGCGTTGTGGCTGGCATATATGATTTACAGGAGACGGTTTGTCATAGGGTTTGTGAGTGAAGAGAATTGTACGCCGCTTTAACTTGTAGTATTACTCACGACATGGGCTTCAGGCTATGTACTAGTATCGGATTTGCAGCCAGGTCTTCGGGCAGCAGAACGAAACTGCCGTTTTAGTGGTTGTTATTTAATGTAAAAAATACAGTGTGTCACTGAAGTATCTTTTCAGCACAAAGTATTAGATAACTAACTGTGCGTTTTACTTGTGTTTCTGTGGTCGGCAATGTGAATGTGAGTGTAAACATTGTGGTATCATCTCCGTTTGTGGTCATCCTTATTTTACACATATTGAGGCCACTTACACGTGATAGCAAAGAAATATGTTTTGTTTGTTTAACGGCCTACTCGCCCTTACTTGAGAGGTGTGTACATAATGCAGGTGAGACTATTCAAGGATTGATGATATGGGCATCACTCCAGAGTAGAACAGTAATTACTAACTGTTGCTTGCAACAATGTGTTTATTACATACCTGGAAATTGAATATTATTGGTATGGTTTGGTTTGTTCAACGCCACACTCAGTAATATTCTGCAAGCAGCACAAGAGTCGATCTGCGACATGTGTCGTCATGGTTACCATATGGTCAACAGATCCTGTCATGAGTAAGGAATGTAAGTCTGTACAACGATATAAAAGATACATTTGGACAGTGGCGAACATAGTTGTCATGACTCCTACACTTAAACAGAAAGTCCTTATTAAACACAAAAAATGCCATACCCTTTTAGAAAAGAGGTGTCGTCTCAAATCAAAAACTGTTCTTCCATTGGAATTTTGCTCGGTATGCTTATTGTTTACTACGGAACATATATATGAGGTTAGCATTAAGCTGATATGTTTCATTCCTGCAAGAGACATTATTTATGGTGTTGAACAAATGGTGTAATGAATTTGATCAAGACAAAGAGCTGTGCATGCACCACTTGAATATCTGGTGTCAGAAAGACTGAAAGACTCATATACTCATGAAAACAAATAAGTGAATCAGTGTTCCTTTATTTATTTCCAGAATTCCACCCACAGTGAAAACATACCTTGTGAAGAAACCTGGTAAAGGAAAAAGGAACACTTTTACTTTCATGTGTTTGCTTATTCGTTTCTATGAGTATATGTTACAAAAACGCTAACAGTACGTCATATATACACTTCCATTGTACATTGATGAAGTCTAGTATTGAGATCAGTGTTTCATAATATATAGAACGAGTTTACAACAAGGCATTCTCTTGGAAAACTTAAATAACACACTGGCATTTTCAGCTTCACTATTACATTGGCTTCTTTTTGCAATCTGTGTCAGGCTTCACTCTCCACTGATCGCTCCGACAACACCTACACCTCTCTTACCACAGCTTGAATGATTCCTTTTAAATTTCTAAAACTGAGTCCCACAGTAAAAATCGCTGGTGTGAGATCAAACGATATCTACAAGCGACAATTGAACTCAGTGTTCAGATAAATTCAATCTTTCACTGATAACTGATGAAAAATGATTTTAAATGATAAATAAAATCTCACCCTCGTGTCTTCTGATATCAAATATATCAATATATCACATGTGCCAACCAAGTCAGCGAGCCTGACCACCCGATCTCGTTAGCCGCCTCTTACGACAAGGACGGGTTGCTGAAGACCATTTCTAGGAAAGATCAAACTTAATGTTGGAATTCAGAATTTGCAGATCATAGCATTTTTACAGAGACAAATTCCTATAATGGTCAGATGGGGGACTTGACCAACGGAATGAAGCTGGGCTCAAGGTCGCATTTGAATACACCTTACTGCAGCTCGTCAACTCCATCCTTCGTTTGAATATCACTACTACATCCAAAACCTTGGAAATTAGATTTCTAAAAAAATGTATTTGCTCAAACATTGCCACGTTAAACACGTTCGTGTCGAAATTGGATTTCCTCTTAAACGTAATACCCAGCATGTTTCCGAAACAGAAACAAAATCCAAAGTCTGTTATGGATCCAATATTACCGAAGCCGGCTCGCCATCACGGCAGACACTCGACCTGAGCAGACCAAAGTACTTCGGTGTTGATTTCAAATGTCACCGCATCCCACGCCTAACGTCAATCAGCTTTGCATGAGAAACACGGGACAGCTGGCTGTTTCAACTCAGGCTCGTGCTTCCCGTGCTTGGCAACTTACACGCGTGGAACTGTGTTTACGAAACACGTGCTTACCGAGATGTGAGCTCGTTCAGTTAACCTTCCCTCGCTTATTTGAAAAGGTGTACATGTTCACACACAAGAACAAATAGACACGTGTCAAAAGAACATGGGCCATGCGTTTACATGTTTATGCAAAACAACATTTTTTCAAAGCTTTTTTTCTTTTTACCTGTTAGATTAACCTGTGATATTTTCGCAAGTGAGACACGCTTGTAAAAATATATATTTGGCTTATTATAAACTGTCATTGGGGGTCTTTCAGAAAGCTTAATATCCGACTTAAAGAAAATGGCTGTCACATTGTCGTATTATCAGAGACGGCTTACTCGTCCGTAAGAAACCTAAATCGTCCACAGGTGTTGAAGTGTGAGTGAGTAAGTTTTTATGCTGCTTTTAGCAATATTCCAGCAATACCACGGCAATGATCGTCATTGAGAGAGACAAGAGTTTATGAGCTTTTATGTTTGTTTTTGTTGTTGTTTAATGCCGCACTCAGCAATATTCCAGTAATATGGAGGCGTTTTGTAAATAATCGTATGGCAGATTCAACTTTGTATTGTATATAGTTGTAAATATAATAAACATGTGAATCTTTAGAAGTTGTGTGTCATTATGATGAGATATGCAATCTCATTAAATAACCTTAGTCTAATCATTTCATCAATAATTTTATATTCAACATTTTATATCACACCCTTAGCCCTCTAAACATCAATCTAATCTTAAAAGTAATCTATTTTAGCAATACTCATTTGCACTGCATGCTTTTCTCCCTGCAATCCCTTCTAAAGCATGTTCCATGCTCAGTTCTAGTGTGTAGGTTCTATTGTTCTCTGATCAGCAAGCGTATAAGGTATTAGGTTTTTAAAGGTTAATTTCATCTAGTCTCTTGGTCAGTATCTTATGTGGTTATCATCGCGCATGTTGTGGTTTGTCCATATTCTTGAGGATCGAGATCATGGTGATCTGGACTGTGTCTCGTGTACATGTATATAAGATGACGTAAGCACCAGCAGTGTCACCTATGCGTTGAATGCAGGACCTCAGGTCATACGAAACTGGCTTGATTATTTCTTTGTTGCATACGTTGTAATACACGTCCATCGCCTCACACCCCAGTGGCTTTGTGGTTCTTGCCCGACGGGAGTAACCCCATCCTAACGCTACTACCATCGAATCTGGACCAGACAATCCAGTGAGAACCTTCTGTGTAAAATTATGTTCCCCGACCCGGAAATTCGAGTGGTACCAAAATTCATATTGAGAGTAAAATAACCAATATTTCCAAGGTAACAGTGACCAACGAATGTACTCGTCTTCAAACCTGTATTTATTACAGGTATGCATTATGCATGCTTGCATTTATCTCAGTTGGTAGGAATGCGACGGTGAGGCCATCTGTGTGTTTATTGTTTTCTTGTCATTTCAAAATGCTGGTCTGATGTTTCATGCTGTACTGATGGAATTTACATTTACAGTATTCAAACATATTCTGAGGCATTTAAGATCAATATCTTGAAATTGTAACTTTTGTTATCTTGACTTTTGAAATTTAAAGACAAACATATATTTTGTTCGATAGTTGAGTAGTGTGAAACCAATTCATGGTGTCCCCCACTGCAATAAACATAATTCAGCTAAAACATTGCTAAAAGCACCGTAAAACTAAATTCTCACACACAATATCTGAGTATGGTAAAAGGGAGGTTGGACGTTTTGCATGACACGCCTGTGTGACATGCCTGGTTTGCTAAAGACCAGTTCTAACCCGGATCTTCACGGGTCCTCTGTTCTTAGCAAGGTGTGGTGTGCTTGGATATTCGTCTGATTCCCTAAGAAAGTCGACTTGTAACTGTAATTGAATATTGAACTTGTATTTGACAAACTCGTGGTTTGCTGGCTTAAAATCTCGTTAGAAAATCTCCTGTGTGCTTAAGAAAACATAACTAATCATCTGGGCGGCTTGTCACTTCTAATCTGCTCCTAAAATCCATAATTGTGTTTTTTTAAATATTTGCTGTGTGTAATTCCGCTATTGAGTAGTTCCATGATTAGCAATAATCCAACTATTCTCGACCAGGACATCAGAAATGGGCTTCACATAGTTTACCCAACTGGGGAATCGAACCTAGGCACTTGAATTACTAGCCTAGCCCACCACCCCAATCCACGATACTTGGGCTTAAGCTGCTGAGACCATGTCCATTTTCATCAGTATGAACTTTCTGTTCAGAAATAGAGGTGAGATGAGATGAGGTGAGGTGAGGTGAAATAGGGGTTGAACATGACGTACATTTTTCATACAGTTGTATTACGATGGACAGGTGCGTGTGTTCGCGTGTTCGCGTGTGTTTGTCTGCGTGTACTGGACCAGATTGAGGTCGATTTTACAATGCTAGCCATATGCCGCAGTTCAATATGGATACCTCCGTCCACAGTAAACTGACTCCAAGCCGTCCGACCTCTAATTTATGTTGCCAGGCAAGGTAACAAGTACCGTCTTATAATGTCTTTGTGTAGGTCGTGGATTAAGATCGAACAATGAACATCCATCCGGGCAGACCCTCTATCCACTGAACCACGACGGAGACTTAAATGACGTCTGTCGATGTTGAACGCAAGTATTCCATAAGTTAGAATTTGTTTTATGGATATCAAAGTTATATTCAGCAACATTCCAGGGCGACTGTTTAACCTAGAGGTTGAAGCATTCACTCCTTAACCCGTTGACCCGGATTCGATTACCCGAATCCCCGAAAGGAACTATTTACTATTGGGGGCATGGTGGGCGAGCTGTCAGAGGCGCCAGGCTATTGATCCAGCGAGCTTGAGGTGCTGGGATCGAGCCCACCTGTTACCAGGTCTAAAAGCCTTGGTGTCAACTTTCCGTGCAGACTCTTTCAGTGTTGTCACAACCCCTTGTTAACCCCTTGATTCCCTGCAGGGTAAAATTCTTTTTCTAGAGTCCCCTCCTTGATATTGCTGTAGTATTGCTAAAAGTGGTTTAAAACCATACTCGCCCGGTAATTCAGCAATATTCCAGCTACATTTCACTGGACCAGACGGACCTGTGATTGATATTATGAGGAACGACCCATGCCGTCGGTTTGAGGCACGCCGTCAGCTAAGTCACTGACTCATCATCCCCGACCCAATATGTTGCCTCCACAGACAAGCATAGGCTGCTGAGAAACAATTTTAAACGCTGAAACGTGAATCCCCATAGGTCTCCTCACAAGCGTGGTGGCAGGTTAGCGAGGTGGTTTAATCGTTAGCTCGTCACGCTGTAGATCCGGGTTTGAGTCAACATATGGGCAATGCATGAAGCCCCCTCTTTTTGTGTTCCCATCTGTGCCATTGCTGTAATGTTGCCAAGGGTGGCGTAAAATCTTACTCACTCACTCACTTCACAACTGATTCTGATTCAAACCAGTAGAGATGGACCTTTGCTTGAGGTCAGTGAATGCCCATATCATCTCCCATTACATCAATACAAGCATTTGAGTGATAATTACTAAGCGTATTTTGGAAAACTGTTGCAGCAAGGTGAATATTCATCACTGTATTTACTGTTATAACTACTGCCTTTGTGCAATTTTGCCTTTTTAATTGTGCTGCCATGTCCGTGTTGTATGGAGGCAGTTGGGTAACGCAATGGTTAAAGCGATCGGATTCGATTCTCCACCTATATATACGTACAATTTATGAAGCCTATTCCTTATGTCCCCCAATGCGACAGTGATCAAATACTAATAGAAACAGTTGAGAAAATACACTCATTCACTGTAATGGATAAATGGGTGCTGGGTTTGTCGTTGCTTGGAACAGTTGTGAGTGAATAAATCAATGTTGTGTTATGCCACTTGTAGCAATATTTTACTAACGTGGCCTGTAAATATTTCAGTCTGACGCAGACATACTGGCTGTTTGAACCATATGCAACGGTTCACGGAAATTAAGTAAGATAGAACATCCGAAAAATCATCAGTCAAATAATTTCGAAATGCATTTCCCAGTTAGGCTAACGTTCAACACTGCCATGTCTGTGTAAGGTCATGTGATGTTAATATCCCTGTCTGTACAGCAACAGATGGCTCGATATTCCCGGGATTTCCTTTGATCACAGTTTCAAAATGTAATGAGTCTGTGCTAGTAGGTGGCGCTGATATTTGGGCTGCATCAGAAGTTGCAACAAGTCTTTTATCCTCGCATCATCTTGTATGTCGAGCGGACAGTAGTTTCTTGAATCTTGAGGCATAGTTATTTCTTTTTAGTATTTTCTTCTGGTACAAACTAATTTAAAATCAACCCAAATCAAATACATAAGTAAGTAAATAAATACATATTGACTTTGTGGTCTTTCGTGATCAAAAGTCAATTGCCGCCGTCCCAGCGAAAGCCAAGTGGGAAATGCCTCTTGTTGTAAACATATCACTCAGCCCAAACCTAACGCCAACCAACACGCGTGTCTCCCAATGACACTCACGGGCGACAAAATGCTAAACACGACCACCGATTTAGCATTCAATAATTTCTAGATCCGTTGCCTGTGCCATTGCGGAGTGTCCAGTGATACACTCGACTGAAACCAATGCCAGAATTGGCGACAAAACTGCGGGAATATTACAGCGCTCTTCTCGCCTTGCTCACGCCAAAGTGTCTACTTTGAATTCAAGAAGTGTTCCTGGTAATCTGTCACCGCGCTATTGTCGTCTGCTCTCTGAAGCTTCCATCCTCGTCTGCCAATCAGTGGCACAGCACCCTGACTGGATTAATCTGTGATCAAGTTGCAATCACTGCTTGCCAATGCAGACGATCAAGCCATGTGAAATGGACACGGGGAGACCGAGATCCTACTCGGATTACCACTACTTTTGTTCTTGAAATGCCTGGAGTGGACTTCATCCGATCGTCAGTCTATTGTTCTCAAATCTCTCTCTTTGGTGTTAGGGCTTAGGTGTCAGTCGGTATTACGAAAGTACGAAGTATTTGTGAAGTCGTTCAGCGTAAATAACGCCGAGGGAACACACCGGATAGATCACTGATGCATTATCGCTCTCTCTCACTAAGCTGTTTTCGCCATGAAAGACTTTTGCGGCTAAAAGCTTTTCAGTCAAAATAATGTTTTGGATAGTACATTTTTAATGTGTGAGAGTCACATTTAACATTTTCATATGTACTTGTCCCGCTGTGTTGATTGTGAGACCAGATTTGTCTTCTTATTTGAAAAATGGTTCAAAGTTTCACCGAATGAAGAATTAAAATGAGTGGATAAAAGAATGTACAAATTATGCGTTTCTGTTCCGACGATCTCCCTCAGGGGGAAAATGTTTGGAAAAACACATTAACTATTGTTTTAATATCAATGTGGCTTTAACCATATCACAGCAAAAGAAATATCTCAAAACATCTTTAATACAAACGAATTAAGACGATCGCTAGAGGAATTTTATATATTAAATACAACTTACTGAATTTTGGCTGGCGTGATCGTATGGCGTATGTATGCATGCATGCATGCATGCATGTATGTATGTATGTATGTATGTAATGTATGTATTTATGCATGCATGTATGCATGTAATGTATGTATGCATGCATGTATTGCATGTACGTATATATGCATGCAATGTATGTATGTATGTATGTATGTATGTATGTGTATGTGTATGTGTATGTATGTATGTATGTATGTATGTATGTATGTATGTATGTATGTATGTATGTATGCATGCATGCATGCATGTATGTATGCATGTATGTATGCATGCATGCATGCATGCATGTATGTATGTATGCTGAACTTGATATAGTCCGACTTGTATATGTGTCCCGACTGAAACATTTTCACAAATTGATATGTGATACAAAGTGAATTATCATCAGCCGTCAGGTCTCAGATTCGGTAAGGTAGCTAGACATCGTGATTACTGACGTCAGTCTTCGTCCTTACTGTCCTCAGACATGACAATCAAGTAAACTACACAGGACACAGCATATATAACAGATTGACCGAAGAAAAGAATTTTCATGCGTGATGGCCAATTGCTGTATTTTTACTTACAATACGAATAGACAGACAGACAGACAGACAGACAGACAGACAGAAATTATATTCAGTAACAGGCCTCCGGCCCATATACAATCATGAAAACATCAGCGCATATTTACAGTATTAGCAGTTTGTGTTTCTTGTTTACATGATATAAGGATAAACATACAGTTGTTATCATATCCATATTTTCACTCTGTGGAATAGATATAAAATTTATCATTGTGATGAAGTTACTAAACTAATAATATATTTATTCCTGATACTAGAGTATGCCTCAAACACATAAAATATAATATACATGCCATTCATCTTCAATTAATAAAATACCATTAGATTTACAGTATAGACAGTACCTTTCATTTTAGTTCATATCAGAATATCTGCCCCTTTCCACAGCTAGTCTAAAATTGCAACACCTGAATGGTAAAATACGAATAACGGACTACGGTTGTAACGAACTTCGTTTTTTGGAGTTGACTGTTTCATTTATCGAGTTAACTGTTTAATGTACCGAATGGACTGTTTCGTGTATCGAATTGACTGTTCCGTGTATCAAGATGACTTTTGACCGCTTAAAGTTGAATGTTGTGAGTGTCATTCGTCTCAGGAGCGGGCACGGGTGGTCGTGTCGTCTGAGGTGCAACAGTGCACAGCGGTGAGTTTTGACCCTGTTTTGACGGATGTTGATGACCGTGAACTGGAATCCTTGATTCAGCCTTCTCTCGGGTTTCACCAAAATGATAAACTCTCACTTCAATGTGCACGATCCTCCCATACCCAGCCTACACACCGTGATATTACCTGAATACTGTTTAAAGCATCCTTAAGTCCAACTAATTCAAACATATGAAAGCATCGCAGCGAAGATCCTGGAGTTGGTCTCGACAATGCTGTTGTGGTATCGTATGTCATCACTGTAGACGGACACAGCCGGTCCAGTCTCCCCAGCAAGTCCTTCAAATTAGGGGACATAAATGACATTCTCTAATCTACACTGACAAGGGAAGGATAGGCGACTCGTTCATGAATAAGATCCTCACATTTGCGTAGTCCAGGAAATTGAGAAGCAATGTGCTTGAAAAGTCGTGTCAATTTCGCTCTGGCGTTGTAAGCTGAATATGTGATTTACAGGAGATGGTTTGTCATAGCGTTTCCCTAACAGTACCAAGAGACGGGGAAGGTTGGTCACTATGGGTTGTAGAAACTGTCGATCTTGATGTGGATGTGGGTTGTAGCTTCTCATTCAAATAACTTCTCTCCGATTCGTGAACTGAATCAATGATGCAGTGATATTTAGATAGACGGAACTGGATTTCAGCATGAGGGCGAGTGGACGGTGTAGGGAGAACGAGAGGATGAAGACATTGAAGAGAACACGTTGGATGAAAGAAGAGCAAAAAATGAGTTCTGTGGACATGGATGGGTGTGAGTAACTACAGTTGAACGCCAAGGGAAAGTGCAGTATTACGCAAGTCAAATGAATGGTCTTCATATGTCAGTATGCTCACCTTTACACAGATATCAAAGACAGCCATCACTCTTGCACAGAAGTTCGATCATGGTAACAACTAGTATTGGGAAATGGATAAAATCTCATAATTGATGATTGGTTTATTACAACCGATCAATCATCGAAAATAATTGGTCAGCATCATTTATCAATTTTTTGTTTGTTACTGCACAAAAAACAAAGAAACAACATGTAGTTCCTATGAGTCTATTTGCAAATTCCACAAAATGCATGTGCAATTTTAACATCTTTAAATGATGACTAATATGTTAGGAACATAAATTTTCTTGGAGTATTTAAGATAAATTCAATCCTGACTTGGAACGAGCTTGTAATGTTTATTAAACGTAACAGACAAAACCAACCTTGTGAAAAATATTGTTAATGCAAACATGTGTTCCAGAATTGTTTGTGTTCGATTATGAGAAAACATGATTGATTGCTTGGTCGTTTAGTCATTGCGACCAATCTTCGATTATTTCAATTAAACGGACCACCACTAGTAACAACAAGAACCCAAGTTTCTGAACAAACGTTTGGTAATTTAATGCACAAGATGCACGTGAACGGTATATTGTAGTAGGTATACTAATAAACCTGTTCATTTTACTAAGATTGCTAGTGGTCTGCATTGAGAACTAGTATGTTAGTATGTCCATGCAAATAGACTATTATTTTTTTTCCCAAATTTTTATCTTAAAATACAAAATGAGAAGAGTAATAAATGAACTTTAGAATTTTATAATAATTATTATAAGAGCATTTGACTTCATATACATTTTGTTATTGGTATTTTTTCAATAATCCTCAACAAAATGCCCTTTTTGACTATGAAGTGCCCTTTTCTTTGAAGTTACCCTGCCCTTTCTGAATCCTAGGGGGATCACTATTAGTGTGTTATTATCGTGGTTGATTGTCACCATTGGTTAAGCTATAATCAGCCCACTTATACATGGGGACCGAAGAAATCTGTTTTGTTTGTTAATTGCACATTCGGCAATACTTGAGTGACCTGTACACAATCAAGGCGAGAAATTTCAGGGATTGATATCATAGGCAACACGCCACAGTAGAGCTGGGTATATGTTGAATACATGTCTAACACAGCTTGAATGTTACCAGCTTAATGTAGTGTTCGAGTTTGTCCCTCAATATTTTGATTTATGAAGCCTCATAGATAGATACCTCCTTCACCTCATCCCAAACACTGACTTTAGCATCAAAACCATGCCTGAATTACCTATACTACAACTTAGTATAAACTCAATTTGTCCACATACAAAATGATAAAATAAGACTAAACATCTTGTCCCCATTTAAAGTGTCTAAATCAGGCCACTTATCCCTGCTAGCAGTGATGAAATTGTTGCGCTCTTCGTTATAAAGTGGACAATTTTAAAAAAAAAACGTGTGCTTCATCCTCGACACAGTCTGCACAGTTAAAACAAAGTCCTCACTCTACAGGGGTGGTTTCATATCTGCCTGTCTCGATTCTAAGGGGCGCAACACTGCATCTGATGCTGTTGATATCGGGATTCGAAAATACGGTTCTGGGGCGTAAGTAGTCTTAAAGGTTTTGTATGATCGAAGTTTGTTTCCACCCAACCCTCGGCGTGCTGTATCTGCTTGTAGTTTCTTCTCCCACTCTGACACGTAACTTTCAAAGGAGACTTTATGTACAAGTTTTAGTAACAGTTGATTTTTCAATGGGAGTATCTGGGCTTGGGATATTAAAGTTCATGTTCTGTAGATAGGACTTGATACGAAAATTCCACTTCTTTCTTGTGGATGATTCTTCCGACAGAAATATCCTCTTGTTTTTTCGTTTCTCATTCTCGCCTAGATAGATCGATACCTCCTTCATGCCACCCCAAACACTGACTCTAGCACCAAAAACATCCCCGATTTTCCAGTCCTACAACTTGGTATAAACTCATAAGAAAGTAAGATCCTTCATGGATAACAACTTCTTTATGATATACTGGACAAAAATAGTCAGGGATATATGTAAATTTCGAAATTATGAATGATCCATTTATTCATAGACATACCGATAAAATATTAATCATAAAAATACCAATATCCCTAACAACAACAGATGGTGGTGTTAATGTGTTGACAGTAAGAGGAAGCCAATGATCCTCTGGCAGAAACAAAGTATACATGATAAGATTAGTTAGCAATGATAGCTGGAGTGCTGAAATCATTAGTACAAACTCAATTTGTCCACATACAAAAAAAAAATGACCGCCTCCGTGATGTGGTGTAGTGGTTAGAGCGTCCGCCCGGAGAGCGGAAGGTCGCGGGTTTGATCCTCGACTGCGTCATACCAAAAAGACGTTAAACTATGGTACTTGTTGGTCCCTGTCTGGCGCTCGGCATTAATGGGTACAACAAGGACTGGTCGGCTCGGAGTCAGTATAATGTGTCTGAGTGGGGTATTCATGCTTCACCGCGGCATGGTATCTCAGTGAGCTAGCACTATAAAACCAGCTTCAGTCTGGGCTAGTATAAGCAGCCGTACATACACATACACACGCATGCACGTCGTCATATGAGCGAAATATTCTCAAGCACGACGTTAAACCCAATTTCACCTCACCTCACCACTTACAAAATACGCACTGCTCAGCGAACACTCCAGAGGTTTAGAGTATTTTAGACGTGTATATGTCACTTGAAAACACGTGAAATACCAACCAGCAGGATGAATTCTTTAAGATGACGGTTGAGAGGTTGAGGTGTTCCCGCGACGTCGTGTGGCGAGTTCCTGTGATCATGAAGCCTCTCAGAGCTTGGTAATAGAGGAAGCCATGACAAGCCACCCCCTTCAACTCACAACTCGATCACAAGCATTCGGAACAAGTCGTTTTTCCGGCAATTCTTGGAAATATGCATGCATGAGTTGGGTGATCAATCTAGCTGTTAAACTGGTTCCACTGTTGGTTTACGATTATAGATGCGCAAGCGTTGTGACCTTAACAGTGTTTGCACAAGTTGCAGTAGTGGATGAATCTATACATCAAGTTGTGCGGAAAACAAAGAGCAAGACTGTCAGGCGCGTAGCATGCCATTTTTTTCACGAAAGCCCGATAGGTTTCAAAGCTGTATATTTAGTTTGTATTGAGGGCTTGCCCACCTTTCATTTTCGAAATCATGTGTAAGCCCGGGCTCTTTTTTTATAATGGTAGCTACGCCCCTGTCTGTCTCGTTGAGGGGCGGTGGGGTAGCTTAGTGGTTAAGACGTTCACTCGTCACGCCGAAAACCCGGGTTCGATTCCCCACATGGGCGCAATGTGTTAAGTCCATTTCTGGTGTCTCCCGCCGTGATATTGCTGGAATATTGCTAAAAGCGGCATAAAACTAAACTCGCTCACTCACTCACTGTCTCGTTGAGCTTGCATCCATGTAAGAAATCAAACCCGATCCTTTCGACCTGATGTTTTTGTTATGTATATTTCATCTGTAACATGATGCTCAAATATAACCCCTCAATATACCTCTAACGGTTATTTCGTCAAATTTGTGTGTACGCATGTAAGATCAAATTTATTGAGCATTTACAAGCATCCAATAACCGCCTCCGTGGTGTAGTGGTTAGAGCATCCGCCCGGAGAGCGGGAGGTCGCAGATTCGATCCCCGGCCGCGTCATACCAAAAGACGTTAAAATATGGCACTTGTTGGTCCCTGCCTGGCGCTCGGCATTAAATGGGTACAGCAAGGACTGGTCGGCTCGGAGTCAGTATAATGTGTCTGAGTGGGGTATTCATGCTTCACTGCGGCATGGTATCTCAGTGGGCTAGCACTATAAAACCAGCTTAAGTCTGGGCTAGTACAAGCAGCCGTACATACACATACACACGCATGCACATCGCCATATGAGCGAAATATTCTCAAGCACGACGTTAAACCCAATTTCACCAGACCTCACCTCACAAGCATTCAAGCATACCTGTACGCAAAATAGGAATTGAGTTTTCCCATAGATATATGCAGCTTATCTGTACCTCTGTACTGGCAATGTTCCTAAATTATCACTGCGGTGAACACCATACAAAACAATTGTAACAGACACAAATCACACTTATCACATATATCTTCTGTGCGTACTTTCCAAAGCTGCAAGTAACTTTGTACTAGTAGCTATAGAAAGTTGCCGCTGATCTGTGTTTGTTGAATTTACAAGAACTTCCAGAAAATGTACCCGTGAAGATCCGGGTTAGAATTGATCTTCAGTAGCCCACGCTTGTCGTAAGAGGAGACTAACGAGATCGGTGGTCAGGCTCGCTGACGTGGTTGACACATGTCATCGTATCCCAGTTACGTAGATCTATGCTCATGCTGTTAATCACCGGATTGTCTGGTCAGACTCGATTATTTACAGATCGTAGCCCTATAGCTGGAATATTGCTGAGTGCGGTGTAAAACTGAACTCACTCACTCCCAGAAATCGTTTTGACCTGACGCACGTAATCTGTTTTCTGCGGTATGAATATCTTATTGTATTATGTAGGTGACAGAAGATTAATTACTTCTGAATATTTTTAACCCGTGAAGATTCGGGGTACAGAAGGTCTTCAGCAACCTATGCTTGTCACAGAAGGCGACTATGCTTGTCGTAAGAGGCGACTAACGTGATCGGGTGGTCAGGCTCGCTGACTTGGTTGACACATGTCATCGGTTCCCAATTGCGCAGATCGATGTTCATGATGCTGATCACTGGATTATCTGGTGCAGATTCAATTATTTACAAACCGCCGCCATATAGCTGGAATATTGCTGAGTGCGGCGTAAAACTAAACTCACTCACTCACTCTGAATATATTTAGACGAGGAAGTAAAGATATATGTCAACATGAATGGTACATGAGTGAGAAGTGAATGGTTTCAATTATTGTTGTGAATTCAAGTTACATTTCATCTGAGACTCACCTTATGACCAATTAGCATGAATCTACCTAGAACGTTTACGAAGATTAGACGCAAAGCACATGTACAATTTTAAACATTAACTGTGCTCGATTTTCCAACATCCCACCATTTTCAAAATATCTCATGTACAAACTGAAATGCTAACAAGTATTTTAGAATTGAACCATCTAGGGAAAAGTTGCATGTAATACTCAAAACCTCGTTAGGATGAGAAAGCCACCATAACTCGGTGCGCCTAGTGGCTGAAAGAGATGTATACTCCCCAGGGAGTTGAAATTGATTATACGATGTGACGTTGAGATTGACATCCAATGATCGAGGGAACAGCTATCAGCGCCTTGAGCATGCACTAGTTGCCTGGATATGTGCGCTATATAAATATCCAATAATAATAATAATAATAAAAAAAAAGAAAATGACAAAGTCTTTTTTAAGTTATCCAATATAATACTTCTGCATATTTGTCATGAAAACATTTTTGTGAACTATGAGACTGTTAGCACGATACACTGTAGTATTAGGTTTTCAGTCAAATATACAAAAAATGTGTATGTGACTCCAGAGGTTTACAAAGTGTACGAGTGGCTTTATATGAAATACTCCTGTCTCGCACATTCATACTCCGGCATCAATACTACTCCATAGCTGGAATCGAAATAAATGACTGAGTTTAGTTTTACGCCGCTTTTAGCAATATTCCAGCAATATCACGACAGGGGACACCAGAAATGGGCTTGACACATTGTGCCCATGTGGGGAATCGAACCCGGGTCTTCGGCGTGACGAGCCAACGTTTTAACTACTAGGCTACCCCACCGCCCCCCGAAATAAATGAATAAAGCTTAACTAATACACAGGTTCTCAAAGAAACCATTCCGCATCGCAAGCCAAATTCCGTGAAAGTAAGTGAGTGAATTTAGTTTTACGCCGCTTTTAGCAATATTCCAGGAATGTCATTGCGGACGACAACACAAATGGGCTTCACACACTGTACCAAATATGAAGAATCGAACCCGATTCCTCACTGTGACCAGTGAACGCTTTACCCTTCCCGAATTAATAAAAACCTACCGCACAAGAGTCAAGGCCTACAAAATACTAGCTAACGTGTACGTGGGATGTTTTTCAATTATATGTAAATTTCATTTCTATTCCAACATTCAGTGAAATGAAAAATCAGAATTTCCTAAACACATCATGATCGACAGTCCAAACAACCCTCATTCCATCGTACTGTCAGGGAACCGCTATGACAAACGATCTCGTGTAAATCACATATGCATTCGACAACCCATACTGACCGACCCTTCCCGTCTCTTGGTACTGTCAGGGAAATTCTGTGACAAACTGTCTCCTGTAAATCACATATTCAGCTTACAACACCAGATTGAAATTGACACGACTTTTCAAGCACATTGCTTCTCAATTTCCTGGACTATGCAAATGTGAGGATCTTATTCATGAACGAGTCGCCTATTTCTTTCCCTTGTCCGTGTAAATTAGAGAATGTCATGTATGTCTCCAAAATTGAAGGACTTGCTGGGGAGGCTGTTCCGGCTGTGTTCTGCGACAGTAACGATATGCGAAATAGCGACAGTGTTGTCGACACATTTCATGAGGGTGAGTTTCGCGTATTACGTCAACTGCAAGTTTAGTAGCACGGTGTGTCAGTCCTATGTAGGAGGCAAATGCGACGTGATACAGACGTTTACCTATTTTGTGATACCCAAAAGCAAGCAATGGTGCTTAAAAAACAATTCACCCATTCATGGCGAATCCAGGAGTTGAACCCAACATCACAAACATCTGACAAGAAACGCAGCTCAGCATTGTGTGAATTGTGGGGTATGAAACGACTTGGCCACCTGTCGAGAGCGGCTCCTTATTGCAGGTACAGTTAACTCATACACGCCACAGTTAACACTATACGTACAACATTTAAACTGATACATGAAACATTCAAAGCAATGCACGAGACTATCAACTCAGTTCATGAAACAGTCATCTGAAAGCATGAAACTGTCAACTTAAAGTATTGAACACTCACCACAGAGCATCCAAGAGTTTACTGTATAAGTTGATATTCACCACTGTTTTCACACTGTCATTCTCAATACTAGTCACATCACCCCCTCTCATTATGAAAAGAGTTTTTTCTTGTTTGTAATGAAGCTTTAACCAAATAGAAAGTCTCAGCATTTATGTATGAGGCATACCGTTATGTAAATGGAGTTGTAAATTGAGATTCAACGATATACGTTTGTATATTATCATTTTGTAAAATGTTTCAGTCAAGAATCTATTAAACACAGCATCACATCACGTTTAGCAAGTGGAGGAGCAAGTTGTGGGAGATGACCTCACAACGTAGCAACGTTAACAATTTCTGGTGATAGTAGAACTATACGTCTGGTACTGTTTATTTGGGTTTTTTTTTTGTGTGTGTGTTTGTTTGATGTGTGACGCCACAGTTAGCCATATGCTGTCGCATCCTGTAAATCCTTTGACAAATGGAGAAAAAACAACAGCAATAAAAAGATTATATATATTTATATTGATGTTTTTAAAGGCACCACTCAGCAATGCTCCGTATATATATTTGCTGAGTCTGGTAATGAAAACTGATATACGATGTTACGAAGTTGGGAAATGATGACGTCTTCACCATGGTAACTGGCCTAATCAATCCCATTAGTCACCTTTAAAACAGGCATGGCTTGCTGTAGACCGTCCCTGCAGGTGTCAGTGTGAAATGTACGGATTACCGTTATTCTCCTCTGTTGTTTGAGGCACTGTTGGCCCAATGGACAATGATGCTACATTTCCCTACTTTCTTTAACTGTGTAATGTACCGCTGATGAAGTTTAATACCGTGCTTCCCCTTCGGCACGACGTTGTCAGCACCCCAGCCGTCATCGGTGACACTGGCATATGTCTTCAGCCAGCGTCACATCTGGACAAACAAGCAAACATGACTGTCATATGTGTACAGGTGGGTAAAATATCACTGTCTTCACTCACCAGCTCACTCACCACACTCTCACTCACTCAAACTCAAACATCACTCCTCTCACTCACTCACTCACTCACTGGTGTCACTCACTCACTCACTCACTCACTCACTCACTCACTCACTCACTCACTCACTCACTCATCTATACTTTATCCCTGAATCATGTTTCTAGGTTTGTCAGCCGTCAGATCCTCCACAGATACACTCTTCACTTCGCCCCAAACACTGACTTTAGCATCAGAAACATCCCTGATTTACGTGACGTACAACTTAGCATAAATTCAATTTCTCCACACACAAAACACGCACTGCTCCGAGAACACTTCACTGGTTAAGAGGATTTCAGCTGTAAATAAGTCACGGGAACAGATCACTGTAATTGCCAGCCAACAGAAGGAATTCTATAAGATGTGGGTTGAGAAGTTTTGTCAGGACGTCGTGTGGTGAATATCTGTGATCATGAAGCCCAACAAGCTCAGTATTATTCGGAAATGTCCATGCAACTGCACCTGTAAATATGCAGATTCTTGAATCTGTTCATTTATATATCGTAAAATCAGGCAGATTCGACGCCCTTTTCTCAAGACAATGATTGTTTACTCTCAACGTATGATGTCGGCATACCTCTCTTCTTTTGGACTATGTACAGCGTATACATGACTTACAGCCAAACTATGTAATTATTATTTGTTTTTGTAAGGGAGAGGTATTCATATAAGCTTACAGCTTGTTCACCGATCCCTATTCAATTTAATTTGAATAAAAATATGTTTAAACCAACAAGCTCCCAAATAGCAGAAACCAAGCAACTAGAGGAACCGAAGATGCCAGCGTCTTATATAACACCAAGTTAATGCACATTTGTCATATATTTTGTATATCTGTTCTATATATTATGAAGCAACAATGTTAATACTTGGCTGCAAGAATGCACAATGTTATTGTACACATGATGTATTATTAGTGTTTCGGAAAATGCACTGTCTGTCAGAGGTGGTGTAGTCGTGGCTCTTTGTCTAGGTATAAATCTAATGACACACACATTTATGTACCAGAATATATAATGCTTTATCGCCGGAATAGAAATAAAAGTGCAATGCTAACCGCTTAACCCCTTATGAATTTACATAGGTTCCCAGAGAAAACAATATGCATGGTGAGCCGAATTCCACGAAAACGTTTGTTTTAAAGATAATTGGAAATATTTCGCTATGGTTAAACCACATTGATATTGAAGAGTGATAGTTAATGCTTTTTTCTAATCATTTTCCCCATTTTCACAGGTCGGCGGAATACAAACACATAATTTGTACATTTTTTATCGACTCATTTTTATTTTTAATTCAGTGAAAATTTGACCCATGCTTGAAAAAAGAAAACAAATCTTGTCCCACAATCAACACAGCGTGGACAATTACAGGATGAAAATGTTTAATACCGCCTTGTGTGACTCTCACACATAAAAAAAGTACTATCCTAAACACTATTTTGACTCAAAAGCTTTTAGCCGCGGAAGTCTTTCATGGCGATTACAGCTTAGTGAGAGCGATAATGCAACAGTGATCTAGCCGGTGTGTTCCCTCAGTGTTATTTACGCTGAACGACTTCACAAATACTTCGTAAAGCGCTCGTAATACCGACTGACACCCAAGCCCTAACACCAAAGAGAGAGATTTGAGAACAATAGACTGACGATCGGATGAAGTCCACTCCACGCATTTCAAGAACAAAAGTAGTGGTAATCCGAGTAGGATCTCGGTCTCCCCGTGTCCATTTCACATGGCTTGATCGTCTGCATTGGCAAGCAGTGATTGCAACTTGATCACAGAATAATCCAGTCAGGGTGCTGTGCCACTGATTGGCAGACGAGGATGGAAGCTTCTGAGAGCAGACGACAATCGCGCGGTGACAGATTACCAAGAACACTTCTTGAATTCAAAGTAGACACTTTGGCGTGAGCAAGGCGAGAAGAGCGCTGTAATATTCCCGCAGTTTTGTCGCCAATTCTGGCATTGGTTTCAGTCGAGTGTATCACTGGACACTCCGCAATGGCACAGGCAACGGATCTAGAAATTATTGAATGCTAAATCGGTGGTCGTGTTTAGCATTTTGTCGCCCGTGATTGTCATTGGGAGACACGCGTGTTGGTTGGCGTTAGGTTTGGGCTGAGAGGTATGTTTAAAACAAGAAGCATTACCCACTTGGCTTTCGCTGGGATGGTGGCAATTGACTGAGTTTTGATCATGAACGACCACAAAGTCAATATGTATTTATTTACTTACTTATGAATTTGATAGAACGACGATGCACGATTTGTTCTAACTTCCAATGCAGCGCAAATTCAGCACCACCTACCAGCGGAGACTCATCACATTTTGAATGTGTGATCAAAGGAAATCCCGGGGATATCGAGCCATATGTTGCCATACAGACAAGGGTATTAACATCACATGACCTTACACAGACATGGCAGTGTGGAGGGTTAGCTTAACTGGGAAATGCATTTCGAAAATATATTAATTTGACTATTTTGTTAATGCTGCGTCTTTCTTGGGTTTTCTCACACACATGCGCACGCACACGCACACGCACGGTTTCCGAGGCCATTTACCCTAATCTATCCATAATGGATCTAATGAGTTTTCGGCTGTTCTATCTTGTGTGTTCTCTTACTTTAATTCCGTGAAATGTTGCACATGGTACCAACAGCCGGTCTAATATTAAAAGGTCACGTAAGTACAATATAGCTAGAAGTGGTATAAAACAACATTCGTTCATTCACTCATAACCGTCCCAAACAAGGATAAACCCAATCATCCATTCATCCATTACAATGAATGAGTGTTCTTTTTCGCCGTTTCTATTAGTATTCCACTGATATCGCATCGCGGAACAGAAACAATAGGCTCCATACATTGTACGTGTACCAGTGTAGAGAATCGAACCCGATCGTCCAGTGTCACGAGCGAACGCTTTAACCACTGAGCTACCCCACCGCCTCCATACAACACGGAAATGAAGACGATTACAAGGCATACTGGGAGAGACCTCGCTGTTGATTGGACTAAAGAACCTTCAGGATTGGCTGGGCTATCACTGTCTCATATTGAAGGTCAAAGAAATATGACGATTATCACAACGACAACTTAAGACTTATTGATAGGACTTTCACTAAACCTAATATACTTGCACAGTAAGGCTATCAGGGGTGTCTGTTTGATCAGATATAGATCTGTGTCGTATACTGTTAAGGTCACGCGAGATGACTTCATTTAAGAACGATGATCTATGAGAATATTCAATCTATTTCAGGTGTTCAATGCAGACGTCCAATTAAACACAATAAGTTAACCAGACATCTATCCCTGAAAGGAATCAGTGTAAAACCAGCGAACAAGGAGGCATTTTACAATTGCAACTGCATTCTATAATGAACTAAGTTTACAGATCAATAACACACGCTCTCTGAGAAAAGGACGACATCCATGCAACAGTTTATATGCATGTAGGTCATTCTTTCTTCTTTAAATTATATTTTCTTGAACTCCATTTTTCTATTTTTCACACAATATGGTATATTTCAATGTCATTACACACAAAGTGTGCATACTGTTTTTCTTACGGAGTATATATGTTTTTGTTGATAAAGTGTTGTAAATGACAGTTATAGAGAATATCAGAAGGCATGGAAACTTGCATAATTACAATTTGTGTAGTTCCATAGTATCTAAGTACTTCTTTCTAAACAAGTTAAAGAAATGGTTTTACTGTTTTATTAAATCTGTAAAGCATAGACTTCTTAACCATAATTCCTTCATTAAGCGAGTTGCTCTACTTCCCACTGAATCCAAACAATGTGTGTTCATTGATATAATTTAGTCTTTTTCTCCTGTACAGTTTCTAGCTAATCTGTAAGTTTTGGTTTGTTTTGTTTTACCATATTTCAGAAGAACAGTGTGAATTACATAATACCTGAGTGATTGTTTCAGTTGCTTCATGCCATAATGAACAATCTGGTAATTTAAGATCATCAAATTGTTTTACTCCCCAGATTATTACTCACATGATAATTAAACTCTGCTTCAACACGATCACACGCCACAGTCAGACATTTAGTCAATTTAATGCATGTATGTTATCTTTTATTCTTTCAACAATGTTTTCCTAAATCGATCACCTGATTGTCTGGTTTGTTTACATACCTCTGTTACGTGTCAGGAATACTGCTGTTTGGCCTGTGGCAAATAATGCTGGTGCTTTTCGTGTTTGTTTATAGATGCAGCAAAATAACAACATTACCATATCTGTTTGGCGCCACATTATAATATGGCTGACGTTATTCTGTAAATAATACAGTCTGCACCAGGCAACTAACAATGTTTTCCTAAACTGCATTATAGTAGAATAGGTCTCGGCTGGATGTTCATGGTGAAAACCTATCGAAAGCTTTTGGTCTCGGTGGTACGTAAGATGGCAGAGGCATGGGCTTGCTCACCTATATAGTATTTATACTTTCTAGAGAGTTCTATACATTGCTGGATTAATCTTTACATGTTCCAAACGATTCCAGATAATATTTGACTCTAAAACTATCAAATTCTAGTAACCTTCACTACACTGCTTAAATGGGACAGTATTCCATTCCATAGAGTTATAACATCGCTCACGGATAAACTACATCGTCATATAACAATTTGTATTATTAAGTTGAAATGGACTTTCTGTTGTCGCCTCTTCTTCAAATGTATCAACAGACACTATGATCATACTTATTTTTATCACCAGCTGAGAAGCATAGATACGTCTTCTGAGTCAACTAAGGATATGTTTGGCACGTGACATTAATACTGACCCCCAACTATGATGCAACTCAAATGTAATTCAAAACAATTTTCTATGAATATCAGCATGGTACTTCTACACAGCAGTCGTAATTCAATAACATTGAAATGTATTTTTCGCTCCATCGATAACGTGATTGTCTGGTTTGTTTTCATACCTCTGTCACGTGTCAGGAATACTACTGTGTGGCGTATGGCAAATATTGCTGACATTATCAGGTGAATGGCGTGTGCTACTAGGACATGTTTACCCTTTTCGTGTTTGTTTATAGATGCAACAAAATAACAACATTACCATATCTGTTTAACGCCACATTATAATATAGTTGACGTTATCCTGTAAATAATACAGTCTGCACCAGGCAACTAGTGACTAATGTCATGATCATCGATCTTCACGACTGGTGCACCAGGACATATGCACCAAGCAAGATAACGAGCCGAGACATCAAGATCACAAACATCACGATTCCGTATGTCACCTATCAAGACAATGGTTGCTGTATCAGATATGATACAGATTTGGCCGCGATAAATACCGCTAGGCGTGCTTCGTAAACCAAAAGTGGAACCAGTTTATATTTAACAGCCAAATCGAAAGTCGCTGCATCACAGTTACGGAAAAAAGGACTGAGCAAAGATCCCAGAGTTGCTGTCGACAACACTGTCGTTACTGTCGCTGAACACAGCCAGACAAGTCTCCCTAGCAAGCCCTTCAAATTAGGAGAAATAAATGGCATTCTCTAATCTACACGGACAAGGGGTGACACAATCATGAATATGATCCTCACATTCGTATGGTTCAGGAAATTAAGAAGCAATGTGTTTGAAAAAAATACTTTTCAGAATATTGAATTTTCAAAGAAATACAAATGTCTCAGCACAAAGGTGTAGCTCGTGCATGAAGTATAGGGCAGTGCAATATATGTGGAGCAATAAAGTAAAATTAAAGAAATCTGAAACGTGTGGGCTACGTTTATTGGGTGACATTAGTTTCTATATCTGATGGCAATTAGATTTGTGACGCATATCAATTGGTGAAAATGTCTCAGCCAGGAATCATATAAACATCGGATCATATCAAGCAAGTGAACTAGATAGTTCCTTTTATAAGATTGCCTCGTAAGTTATTAATATCTAAATACGACCTCACCACATAGCAACATGAACAATATATAATAACTGTAGATCTATTCGTCTGGTACTGTTTGTTGGTGTGTTTGATGTGTGACGCCACAGTTTGTTTGTTCGTTCTATAACGCTGCATGTAGTAATATATTGTGGCTGTTAGCTGTGATATGTTTAAATGAAACAAAACAATACAATCTATATATTTCTTTGTCTGATGTTAAACGCTGCACTGATCTAGAGGGACAAAATGACACTTCCTAACAGTAGTAAAAGTCTAATCAAATCCCAATAGCCATCCATTCAATAAAACACAGTTTGCTGAAGGCTGCACCTTCAGGTGTCAATGTGACATGACTGCATTATTCTCCTCTTTTGTTTGAGGCACTGTTGGCCCAATGGACATTGGTGCTACATTTCCCTACTTTCTTTCGCGGTGCAATGGGCCACTGATGAAGTTTAATACCATAGTTCCCCTTCCTCGTGACGTTGTCAGCACTACAGTCGTCTTCGGTGACACTGGAACAAGTCTTTAGCCAGCGTCACCACATCTGGACAAACAAGCAAACATGACTGAAATATGTGTACAGGTGGTGTAAAATCATACTCACTCACTTACTCACTCAGTCATCTATACTTTATCCCTGAATCATTTTTATAGATTTGTCTTTAGCCAGCGTGCCAGTGGGTTTTCCCCATTTTCACAGGTCGGCGGAATAATTTGTGCATTTTTTATCGACTCATTTTATTTTTTAATTCAGTGAAAATTTGACCCATGCTTGAAAAAAGAAAACAAATCTTGTCCCACAATCAACACAGCGTGGACAGTTACTGGATGAAAATGTTTAATACCGCCTTGTGTGACTCTCACACATAAAAAAAGTACTATCCTAAACACTATTTTGACTGAAAAGCTTTTAGCCGCGGAAGTCCTTCATTGCGATTACAGCTTAGTGAGAGCGATAATGCAACAGTGATATATCCGGTGTGTTCCCTCGGCGTTATTTACGCTGAACGACTTCACAAATACTTCGTAAGCGCTCGTAATACCGACTGACACCCAAGCCCTAACACCAAAGAGAGAGATTTGAGAACAATAGACTGACGATCGGATGAAGTCCACTCCAGGCATTTCAAGAACAAAAGTAGTGGTAATCCGAGTAGGATCTCGGTCTCCCCGTGTCCATTTCATATGGCTTGATCGTCTGCATTGGCAAGCAGTGATTGCAACTTGATCACCGAATAATCCAGTCAGGGTGCTGTGCCACTGATTGGCAGACGAGGATGGAAGCTTCTGAGAGCAGACGACAATCGCACGGTGACAGATTACTGGGAACACTTCTTGAATTCAAAGTAGACACTTTGGCGTGAAGAAGGCGAGAAGAGCGCTGTAATATTCCCGCAGTTTTGTCGCCAATTCTGGCATTGGTTTCAGTCGAGTGTATCACTGGACACTCCGCAATGGCACAGGCAACGGATCTAGAAATTATTGAATGCTAAATCGGTGGTCGTGTTTAGCATTTTGTCGCCCGTGATTGTCATTGTGAGACATGCGTGTTGGTTGGCATTAGGTTTGGGCTGAGTGGTATGTTTAAAACAAGAAGCATTACCCACTTGGCTTTCGCTGGGATGATGGCAATTCACTGAGTATTGATCATGAACGACCACAAAGTCAATATGTATTTTTAACTTACTTATGTATTGGATTTGGGTTGATTTTAAAATAGTTTGTACCAGAAGTAAATACTTAAAAGAAATAACTATTCCTCAAGATTCAAGACACTACTGTCCGCTCGACATGCTGGATAGAACGACGATGCACGATTTGTTTTAACTTCCAATGCAGCCCAAATTCAGCACCACCTACCAGCGGAGACTCATTACATTTTGAATGTATGATCAAAGGAAATCCCGGGGATATCGGAGCCATATGTTGCCATACAGATAAGGGTATTAACATCACATGACCTTACACAGACATGGCAGTGTTGAGGGTTAGCCTAACTGGGCAATGCATTTCTTAATTATAATTATTTGACTATTTTGTTAATGCTGCGTCTTTCTGGGGTTTTCTCACACACGCACACGCACACACACGGTTTCCGAAACCATTACCCTAATCTGTCCATAATGGATCTAATGAGTTTTTGGCTGTTCTATCTTGTGTGTTCTCTTACTTTAATTCCGTGAAACGTTGCACATGGTACCAACAGCCAGTCTAATATTAACAGGTCACGTAAGTGCAATATAGCTAGAAGTGGTATAAAACAGCATTCGTTTGTTCACTCATAACCGTCCCAAACAATGATAAACCCAATCACCCATTCTTCCATTAAAATGAATGAGTGTTCTTTTCCGCCGTTCTTATTAGTATTCCAAAGATATCGCATCCCGGAACAGAAACAATAGGCTCCATACATTGTACGTGTACCAGTGTGACGAGCGAACGCTTTAACCACTGAGCTACCCCACCGCCTCCATACAACACGGACATGAAGACGATTACATGGCATGCTGGGAGAGACCACGCTGTTGATTGGACTAAAGAACCTTCAAGATTGGCTGGGCTATCACTGTCTCATATTGAAGGTCAAAGAAATATGACGATTATCACAAAGACAACTTAAGACTTATTGATAGGACTTTGACTAAACCTAATATACTTGCACAGTAAGGCTATCAGGGATGTCTATTTGATTAGATATAGGTGGGCTGTTGTATACTGTTAAGGTCACGCGAGATGACTTCATTTAAGAACGATGATCTATGGGAATATTCAATCTATTTCAGGTGTTCAATGCAGAGGTCCAATTAAACACAATAAGTTAATCAGACATCTATCCCTGAAAGGAATCAGTGTAAAACCAGCGAACAAGGAGGCATTTTACAATTGCAACTGCATTGTATAATGAACTAAGTTTACAGATCAATAACACACGCTCTCTGAGAAAAGGACGACAGTACAAAATAGAATACAATATTGACTGACTGACTGAGTTTGTTTTTACGCCGATTTTTAGCAATATTCCAACAATATCGCGGCGGGGGACACCAGAAATGGGCTTACTTATTGTACCCATGTGGGGATTCGAACCTGGGTCTTCGGCGTGATGGGCCAAAGCTTTTACCACTAGACTACCTCACTGCCCCTTACAATATTGTGGGGCAGCACCAGCACAGTGGTAAAATAACACAAATGCAATGATTATAGCAGTAATTACAGAGGGGAATATTCACTTCGCTGCAACGGTAGTCAAGATTTCCAAAATAGTTCTAGACTTAGAAACCCAAAGTGAAGCGTGATCATCATCATCTTGTATCGATATGCAGAGTTGCGGCCCTTTGTCATGCAGGATCTGTTGACCATGTGATCGAATTTTAGCTTTGTCCACATTACTACTGTTTGCATGTTGACAGTCAATCACGCTGGTAATATTCAAGCTAGGCCCGTAATAAACACACCGTTTACAGCAACATTTAGTTCTATTCTGGACTAATGCCTGTATCAGCAATACTGGAACAGTGTCACCTTGATTATGTACAGACCTCTCAAATATTGGCGGGTGCGCCGTTCAACAACAAACAAAAGGGATGTCTCTGCCACCCACGTGTTAGTGGAATGAAATATCCTAAGCAAGGGTGACAATCAAGCACGATGACACCACGGTGTGTACACTGACAGTCATATTGCAGACCACTAAAAGCACAATGACCGTGTAATTTTAGTTTGGTAATACTTTGTTTCAAAAGGATATTATGACGAATTATGGCATATATTAGTTTAACATTCAGGTTAAATGTACCATTCTATTCTCACACTCACGTCCATGTCCTCTGAATTTATTCTTTCTCTTCTCTACAAGTTCTAGATTTCGCTTTCATTCTCTTGTTGACTCACCCGTCCTCATGCTAAAATTCATGTCCGTCAATTATAAATTTTACTGCAACATGCACTCAGCTAACAATCGGAATTTACCTAAATTTGAATTAAAAAAGTAACTTTGGCCCGTATCCATATAATGATCACTGTAGTTGATGTTGTTTTGTTGATGATGTTGTCAGAGCAAAAAGCTGGCAGACACCGTGCCGTTACCCTTTGTTTAGGTACGTGGTTTATACCATATGTTTTATGATAAAACACTCTAAGCTATGCTATCCTGCATGTCACTGTCTTAATATATACCACAATTTACGGTGAAAGGTTGGCAGCTGTACCGCCGTAAATCTTACTCATCCGGATCATTACTCCCGTGATATTTATAACCTGCTTCAGCGCCAGCACACGTCACGGTAAACAGACGCAACTAAACACTTTCCACATCCATAGGAACTCTCTGCTAACATCAGAGTCGACTGTACAGTTCTTACTATATCACGAGTATGTATTTGTTTCAGCAGTATCACCGATGTACACTGTTGTTTGCAGACAATCGAGTCTACACCAGACAATCCAGTGATTACCACCATGCGATACAATGACAGAGCTTGTGTTTATAAATCACCATCATACTGTGACAATATCATACTATCAACATCAGAGTATTCCATGCAACAGTTTATATGCATGTAGGTCATTCTTTCTTCTTTAAATGATGTTTTCTTGAAATCCATTTTTCTATTTTTCACACAATATGGTATATTTCAATGTCATCACACATGAATTGTGCAGACTGTTTTTAATACGGAGTATACATGTTTTTGTTTATAAAGGGTTTGTAAATGACAGTTATAGAGAATATCAGGAGGAATGGAAACTTGCATAATTACAATTTGTGTTGTTTCATAGTATCTAAGTTCTTCTTTCTAAACAAGTTAAAGAAATGGTTTTACTGTTTTATTAAATCTGTAAAGCATAGACTTCCTGACCATAATTCCTTCATTAAGCGAGTTGCTATACTTCCCAATGAATCCAGGCAATATGTGTTTATTGATATGATTTAGTCTTTTTCTCCTGTACAGTTTCCAGCTAATCTGTAAGTTCTGGTTTGCTTTGTTTTTACATATTTCAGAAGAACAGTGTGAATTACATAATACATGAGTGATTGTTTCAGTTGCTTCATGCCATAATGAACAATCTGGTAATTTAAGATCATAAAATTGTTTTACTCCCCCCCCCCGATTATTACTCACATGATAATTATACCCTGCTTCAACACGATCACACGCCACAGTCAGACATTCCACAATTTAATGCATGTATCTTATCCTTTATTCTTTCAACAATGTTTTCCTAAATCGATCACCTGATTGTCTGGTTTGTTTACATACCTCTGTTACGTGTCAGGAATACTTATGTTTGGCCTGTCGCAAATGATGCGAGTGCTTTTCGTGTTTGTTTATAGATAAAGCAAAATAAAAACATTACCATATCTGTTTAGTGCCGGCGGCATTATAATATAGTTGACGTTATTCTGTAAATAATACAGTCTGCAACAGGCAACTAGTGATTGATGTCATGAGCATCGATCTTCACGACTGGGACACCAGGACATATGCACCAACCAAGATAACGAGCCGAGACATCAAGATCGCAAACATCACGATCCCGAATGTCGCCTATCAAGACAATGGTTGCTGTAGACCAACTCTAACCCGTATCTTCAGGGGTTGATGTGAGAAATATCTAACCATGTAAGTCAATGTGACGTTAAATATTAACTCACTCACTCTAACCATGTAAAGGGTAATACGGGTACGGATATGAGAGAAAAAAGGGGATAATGTGAATATTCACAAGTCAAAAAGTGAATCCTGAAGACTGCAATTGGTTCCACCGAACTATAGCATTGGTATCAAACCCAAACAGTGAGGTAGGTAAAGTTTCATCAGGACAACAGTTTCATGTAATACAGTTTCATGAAATTTTGAACACCTCAAAAACTTTTGAGGTATTGACATGTCTCCATGTTTTCTAGGAATTTTAAGGTCACAACAAATGTGCATTTATAATCAGATATGATACAGATTTGGCCGCGATAAATAGCGCTGTGCGTGCTTCGTAAACCAACAGTGGAACATGTTTATATTTAACAGCCAAATCGAAAATCACTTGATCGCAGTTACGGAAAAAAGGACTGAGCAAAGATCCCAGAGTTGCTGTCGATAACACTGTCGTTACTGTCGCTGAACACAGCCAGACCAGTCTCCCTGGCAAGCCTTTCAAATAAGGAGAAATAAATGGCATTCTCTAATCTACACGGACAAGGGGCGACACAACCATAAATATGATCCTCACATTCGCATGGTTCAGGAAATTAAGAAGCAATGTGTTTGTAAAAAATACTTTTCAGAATATTGAATTTTCAAAGAAATACAAATGTCTCCGCTCAAAGGTATAGCTTGTGCATGAAGTACAGTGCAATATATGTGGAGCAATAAAGTAAAATTAAAGAAATCTGAAACGTGTGGGCTACGTTTATTGGTTGACATTAGTTTCTATATCTGATGGCAATTAGATATGTGACGCATATCAATTAGTGAAAATGTCTCAGCCAGGAATCATATAAACATCGGATCATATCAAGCAAGTGAACTAGATAGTTCCTTTTATAAGATTGCCTCGTAAGGTATTAATATCTAAATACGACCTCACCACATAGCAACATGAACAATATGTAATATCTGTAGATCTATCTACACGTCTGGTACTGTTTGTTGGTGTGTTTGATGTGTAACGCCACAGTTTGTTTGTTCGTCCTTTAATGCTGCATGTAGTAATATATTGTGGCTGTTAGCTGTGATATGTTTAAATGAAACAAAACAATAAAATCTTTTTATTTCTATGTCGGATGTTAAACGCTGCACTGATCTACAGGGACACAATGACACTTCCTAACCGTGGTAAAACGTCTAATCAAATCCCAATAGTCACCCCTTGAATAAAACACAGTTTGCTGAAGGCTGTACCTTCAGGTGTCAATGTGAAATGACTGCATTATTCGGCTCTTTTGTCTGATGTTAAACGCTGCACTGATCTACAGGGACACAATGACACTTCCTAACCGTGATAAAAGTCTAATCAAATCCCAAAAGTCACCCTTTCAGTAAAACACAGTCCCTTCAGGTTTCAATGTGAAATGACTGCATTATTCTCCTCTTTTGTTTGAGGCACTGTTGGCCCAATGGACATTGGTGCTACATTTCCCTACTTTCTTTAACTGTGCAATGTACCGCTGATGAAGTGTAATACCGTAGGTCCCCTTCACGACGTTGTCAGCACCAGAGTCGTTGTCGGTGACACTGACACATGTCTTCAGCCAGCGTCACCACATCTTGACAACCAAGCAAACATGACTGAAATATGTCTACAAGTGGTGTAAAATTATACTCGCTTACTCACTCACTAAGTAAGTCATGTATACTTGAACCCTCAATCACGTTTCTAAGTCTGTCAGCCGTCAGATCCTCCACAGATACACTCTTCACTTCGCCCCAAATACTGACTTTAGCATCAGAAACATCCCTGTTTTACGTGGCGTACAACTTAGCATAAATTCAATTTTTCTACAAACAAAATACGCACTGCTCCGAGAACACTTCACTGGTTAAGAGGATTTCAGCTGTAAATAAGTCACGGGAACAGGTCACTGTAATTGCCAGCCAACAAGTAGAGGAACCGAAAATTCCAGCGTGTTGTGTAACATCAAGTTCATGCGCATTTGTCTTAAACATATACTCTCCCAAAAATGAAACGCATACAGGAATTTCAACTGTACTTTTATGTTTATTTTGAAACATCTTGTAGGCTTTATGAGTCAATGAAATATAGCGAAATTGCACACTGGGAATGCAGACTTATCCGTCTTTGGCACCAATTCGAGGAAAGTCTGGTTGAGTGTCACATGGAGACGTGTGGTGGCGCTGAAGTCAATACCTCGTGTGACCACCGTGGGCATCCAGAACTGCACGGCATCGCCTCGGCATCGAACGAATAAGTCTCAGAATCTCGTGTTGCCCAATCGCAGCCCACTCTGCCTGTAGTGCCTGTGCGAGTTGTTGAAGTGCCTGGGGCTGAGGGTTACGTCGTCGCACCCGTCTGTCCAGGGCATCCTACAGATGTTCGATCGGGTTTAAGTCCGGTGATCTTGAGGGCCAGGGGAGCACATTGATGTTGTGGTTCTGTAGGAAGTCTCTAGTGTGACGTGCTGTGTGGGGCCTAGCATTGTCCTGTTGAACTGGCGATCAATGATTGGAAGGAGGTGTGGGCGTAGGATTTCGTCACAGTACCGTTGAGCTGTCAGGTTGCCCTGGATCATCACCAAATCACTTCTCCTAGGGCAGGATCGCTCCACACATCATAACACTCCCCACCCGAATCTGTCCACCCGTGGAACGCAAGCGTCGGCGAAACGTTCACGTCGACGTCTGTACACCCGCATTCTTCCATCGCGTCGTTCCAATAGAAATCGTGATTCATCACTGAACCACATTCTACGCCAATTCGGTAGGTTCCAGCCTGAACGTTGGTGCACCATTGAACTCGATGTCGACGATGTTGTTGTCAAAGTACAGGGCCAAAATATGGTCTTCTGGCACGTAAACCAGCCCCCTCTCAACCTGTTCCTGACGGTCAGTGCAGAAAGCCTCCTCAATCCGGTATTTGTCGAGCGGTACTGGTCGCCGTAGCTGTTCGATGACGCAGGTGATGTACCCGGATGTAGCGATCCTGTACCGCAGTGGTGCGCTCGAGGTTAAGCTCACTACGAGGGGCATCTGCTACGGCATTCTGCCGGCGATATCTCTCCCAGAGCCGTGAAATGGTGCTTTGGTGAACATTCATGCGTCAGGCAACTGCACATTGAGACTTGCCAGTTTCAAGCAAACCAATGGCGATATGACGGTTGGCTTCACTTAGGCGTGGCATTTTGTGTTTGTCAACAATATTCCAAATACAGTGATTAATCGACAGACAGTGATCAACCTTTTATACCCATCATTGAGGCTATCTGATCCCCAACTTTGACGTGCATTGCATGTGAATTGTGTATTCTGTGACACTACACGCCGAAATTGAAAATCAAGCTGTTAACTACGGGTATTTTACGGATGGTGCGTTTTGTTGTGATGTTTCAAAACATAAACACCATAGGACTCATAAACAGAGCAAAATGTTTTGTAAAATGAATCACGTTTTAACACATTGCTACATGAAATTGCTATTTCATAATGCGTTTCTTTTTTGGGGAGAGTATATATTTTGTACAGCTGCAACAATGATTACTATAATAATTACAATGTTACTCCATTATTATTAGTGTTTTGGAAAATAGACTGTCAGACACCAGATTTCCACATGGTGTATTCATGGTTCTTTGTCTAAATATAAATCTAGTGGCACACACATTTATGCATCAGCATATATAATGATTCCTTGCTGCTGGAATAGAAATAAACGTGTAATGCTGACCCCTCATAAATTTATATAGGTTCCCAGAAAATATTATGCATGGTGAGTTGAATTCTACGAAAACGTGATTATCTACAAAGGGAATAATAGCTTTTTCTGGGAGAGGTCATTTATGTTTCCTAATTTGAAGGGCTGGT
The DNA here is from genome assembly GCF_003918875.1 of Haliotis rubra. Lineage (NCBI taxonomy): Eukaryota > Metazoa > Mollusca > Gastropoda > Lepetellida > Haliotidae > Haliotis > Haliotis rubra. The sequence goes on from NW_025766703.1 coordinate 59,943, forward strand.
CGGGCTGTGGCCGGCGACAGTATTGACATGCAATACTATGACAACAGTGTGGACATCAACTCCGGGAATTTTGCTGCAATGCTTTCATGTTGGTCAATAAGTTGGTCGCTTTAAACACTAACCCAGTTATATCCCTGTGTGTAGCCTGGGTGAAGGAGGAACGTGCAAAGTGAGGTGAGAGTTATCAATTTTGAGAAACCCGAGAGAAAGGCCAATCGAGGATTCCCGTCTACGGTTATCAGCATCCGGCAAAACAGAGAAAAACAAATCGCTGTGCCACTCACAACAGGCAACTTTATACATTCAACTGTCACCTTGATGCTTGAAAGTCGATGCATGGAACAATCATTTCGACAAATGCAACAGTCAACTCGGTACATGAAACAATCCAATCGATAAATGAAACAATCAACTCAATAGTTGCAAAACAAACCACTGTCAAACACGCATCAACATGCATCAATCATAGTGAAACACACTGCCGTGCCACTCACTCACTTAACTTTACACATTCTACTATCATCTTGATACTTGAAACTCAAAACATGAAACAGTCAACTCGAAAGAGGAAACAGTCAACACAAAATACGAAACAGTCAATTCGAAAAATGAAACAGTCAACTTCCTACGTGAAACTGTCAACCTGGTACAGTGAACAATCAAATCGACACACTCAATAGTCAACCTGAAACATGAAACAGTCAACTTGAAACATGAAACAGTCAACTTGAAACATGAAACGGTCAAATTTAATAAAAGAACCTGATGTGTTGACTCATCGTCACTGACGTTGAAAGAACTCGTAACATAAGTTCTTTTATCGGGACCTGCTATTATCTTAACTGCTCTAAAATCCGGCTATAGAAGTGAGTGAGTGAGTGAGTTAATAATTAACGTCACATCGGCAATATCTCCACCATATCGTGACGAAAATAATTTATACGATAAAAAGTGAAAAACATTTTGAAGATTAAAATCTGTCGACGATGGACAGTAAAAATACTAGAGAATCACAGCTATGAATTTAAAACTAGAGAGCAAAGCTAAAACATTCCAATTAAAGAAGACAATACAAGATAAAAACAGGCTATAGATCGCCAACAACTGAAGGTAGATCACCATACTAGGAACCATGGGGACTTACAGTACTTCTGCTACCTGCATGGACCCTAGTTGGATTTACACCATCCCTTCAGCCGCTGGCGATTGTAGAAAAATTTAGCCTGCAGTTAAAACAAACAAAGATACTACCTTTAAAACATGGTAAATTTACATTTTACTTGGGACTTACGTACCCTCTCAGAACCTGCTATAGAAGATTACCCTGTACATAATACCCTCTTAACACACATAAAGCTGTACTTTGTTTTATTCAAACAACAAAAGCATATACACATACAATAGCGCTATACTGTTGGTCAGCTGCACGTTATTTTTGTAGACAAAGTGCGCTCGGTGCAATGGAAACTCAATTCGACCACGTTCAATGCCATCCCTTGGTATTGATAAATACAATAAACTACGGTTATAACGAACTAAGGAACCACTCATGTTCAGTTCGTTACAACCGTAGTTCGTTATTCGTACTTTAAGTAAATCATACAGCCATTGGCCGGGAGCAATGGAAATTCGTTATATCCGTCAGTCTGTTATAAGCGTGTTCTTTATAAAGGTAGTTTCCTATATTTGATTGCCATGTCTGGGGACAGTAAGGACAAAGACTTACTTCAGTAATGACGATTTACATGGAACTGAATCCGAGACCTAACGTCTAATGCTAATCAAATTTGTATCACATATCAATTTTTTGAAAATATCTCAGTCGGGACTCATATACACAAGGACTATATCAAGTTATTTATTTATTTTGTTTGTTTGATTGCTGTCTAAAGTCAACAGTAGATCCATCGTTCTGCAAGATTGTCTCCTATGTTATTAATATCTGAATATGGACTCAGAAATTAGTACTCAACATTATCAATTTGTAATAATTGTCAATATATACATGTACGGTTGATATTGTTTGTTGTTCAGCGCTGCAATGTGTTATGTGTTGTTCTTTTATGTAGAAATGTTCTTTGTGTTTGTTTGTTTATTGTTTCACGCCGTATACAACAATATTACAGCTATATGGCGAATTTCTATAAATATTTGATTCCAGACCAGATCAACAGCATGCACAATCGATCTACACAATTGGGATACGATGACATGTGTCAACCAAGTCAGCGATCCTGACCATCCAATGCCACACTTCTGCGACAAGCATGGGTTGCTGAAGATCGATTCTAACGCGGATTTTGACGGATGTGAAAATGTTCCTAGATGCAACGAAACATTAATGTTGACAGTAACGGTTACTGAATTTTGGTAAACAAATCTCTATTTTTCAAGGGTTGGGGGAACAAAAACACACTTTTTGTTATATTTGACTCATTTGAAAATTTGAAAATTCGAACAATGGATCACAAAGCACATGGTGTGGACAATTACAGGATGAAAATGTTTAATGCCATCTGGTGGGACTAGCACACATTAAAAATGTACTATCCTAAACACTAGTTTAACTGAAAAGCTTTCAGCTGTGGAAGTCTTTCATGGCGACAGCTAAGCGATAATGCAACAGTGATCTATCTGGTGTTTTCCCTTCAGTGTTATTTACGCTGAACGACTTCATAAATACTTCGTAAACCCTCGTAATACCGACTGACACCCAAGCCCTAACACCAAAGAGAGAGATTTGAGAACAACAGACTGACGATCGGATGAAGTCCACTCCAGGCATTTCAAGAACAAAAGTAGTGGTAATCCGAATAGGATCTCGGTCTCCCCGTGTCCATTTCACATGGCTTGATCGTCTGCATTGGCAAGCAGTGATTGCAACTTGATCACAGATTAATCCCGTCAGGGTGCTGTGCCACTGATTGGCAGACGAGGATGGAAGCTTCAGAGAGCAGACGACAATCGCGAGTGACAGATTACCAAGAACATTTCTTGAATTCAAAGTAGACACTTTGGCGTGAGAAGAGCGCTGTAATATTCCCGCAGTTTTGTCGCCAATTCTGGCATTGGTTTCAGTCGAGTGTATCACTGGACACTCCGCAATGGCACAGTCAACAGATCTAGAAATTATTGAATGCTAAATCGGTGATCGTGTTTAGCATTATGTCGCCCGTGACTGTCATTGGGAGACACGCGTGTTGGTTGGCATTAGGTTTGGGCTGAGTGGTATGTTTAAAACAAGAAGCATTATCCACTTGGCTTTCGATGGGATGGTGGCAATTGACTGAGTTTTGATCATGAACGACCACAAAGTCAATATGTATTTATTTACTTACTTATGTATTGGATTTGGGTTGATTTTAAAATAGTTTGTACCAGAAGAGAAAATACTTAAAAGAAATAACTATGCCTCATGATTGAAGAAACTACTGTCCGCTCGACATGCTGATAGAACGACGATGCACGATTTGTTCTAACTTCCAATGCAGCGCAAATTCAGCACCATCTACCAGCGGAGACACATTACATTTTGAATGTGTGATCAAAGAAAATCCCGGTGATATCGAGCCATATGTTGCCATACAGACAAGGGTATTAACATCACATGACGTTACACAGACATGACAGTGTGGAGCGTTGGGCTAACTGGGAAATGCATTTCGAAATTAAAATTATTTGACTGTTTCGTTAATGCTGCGCCTTTCTCGCACACGCACACGCACACGCACACGCACATGCACACGCACACGTACACGCACACACACGGTTTCCGAGGTCATTTACCCTCATCTATCCATAATGGATCTAATGAGTTTTCGGCTGTTCTATCTTGTGTGTTCTCTTACTTTAATTCCATGAAACGTTGCACATGGTACCAACAACTGGTCTAATATTAACAGGTCACGTAAGCACAATGTAGCTAGAAGTACGTATACCAGTGTAGAGAATCGAACCCGATCGTCTAGCGTGACGAGCGAACGCTTTAACCACTGAGCTACCCCACCGCCTCCATACAACACGGAAATGAAGACGATTACAAGGCATGCTGGGAGAGAGCTCGCTGTTGATTGGACTAAAGAACCTTCAAGATTGGCTGGGCTATCACTGTCTCATATTGAAGGTCAAAGAAATATGACGATTATCTCAACGACAACTTAAGGCTTAGTGATAGGACTTTGACTAAACCTAATATACTTGCACAGTAAGGATATCAGGGGTGTCTGTTTGATCAGATATAGGTCTGTGTCGTGTACTCTTAAGGTCACGCGAGATGACTTCATTTAAGAACGATGATCTATGAGAATATTCAATTTATTTCAGGTGTTCAATACAGACGTCCAATTAAACACAATAAGTTAACCAGACATCTATCCCTGAAAGGAATCAGTGTAAAACCAGCGAACAAGGAGGCATTTTACAATTGCAACTGCATTCTATAATGAACTAAGTTTACAGATCAATAACACATGCTCTCTGAGCGACGGACTACAGTAGAAAGTGGAGTTGCGATACAATATTGAGAGGCAGCACAAGCAAATAAGAACACAAATGCAGTGACTATAGCAGTAATTCAGTGGGGGAATATTCACTTGCTGCAACAGTAGACTTAGAAACCAAAGTGAAGAGTGATCATCATCTTGTATCGATATGCAGAGTTGCGGCCCTTTGTCATGCAGGATCTGTTGACCATGTGTTCGAATTTTAGCTTTGCCATCATTACTACTATTTGCATGTTGACAGTTAACCACGCTGGTAATATTCAAGCTAGGCCCGTAATAAACACACCGTTGCCAGCAACATTTAGTTCTATTCTTGACTAATGCCTATATCATCAATACTGGAACAGTGTCACCTTGATTATGTACAGGCCTCTCAAATATGGGCGGGTGCGCCGTTCAACAACAAACAAAAGGGATGTCTCTGCCACCCACGTGTTAGTGGAATGAAATATCCTAAGCAAGGGTGACAATCAAGCACGATGATACCTCGGCGTGTACACTGACAGTCATATTGCAGACCACGAAAAGCACAATGACCGTGTAATGTTAGTTTGGTAATACTTTGTTTCAAAGGATATTACAACGAATTACTGTATATATTACTTTAACATTCAGGTTAAATGTACAATTCTATTCACACACTCACACTGTTACAATATCATACTATCAACATCAAAGTATTCCATGCAACAGTTTATATGCATGTAGGTCATTCTTTCTTCTTTAGATTATGTTTTCTTGAAATCCATTTTTCTATTTTTCACACAATATGGTATATTTCAATATCATCACACATGAAGTGTGCATACTGTTTTTATTACGGAGTATACATGTTTTTGTTTATAAAGGGTTTGTAAATGACAGTTATAGAGAATATCAGGAGGCATGGAAACTTGCATAATTACAATTTGTGTTGTTTCATAGTATCTAAGTACTTCTTTCTAAACAAGTTAAAGAAATGGTTTTACTGTTTATTAAATCTGTAAAGCATAGACTTCCTAACCATAATTCCTTCATTAAGCGGGCTGCTATACTTCCCACTGAATCCAAACAATATGTGTTCATTGATATAATTTAGTCTTTTACTCAAGTAGAGTTTCCAGCTAATCTGTAAGTTTGGGTTTGCTTTGTATTATTTCAGAAGAACAGTGTGAATTACATAATACATGAGTGATTGTTTCAGTTGCATCATGCCATAATGAACAATCTGGTAATTTAAGATCATAAAATTGTTTTTCTCCCCCCCCCCGATTATTACTCACATGATAATTATACCCTGCTTCAACACGATCACACGCCACAGTCAGACATTCCACAATTTAATGCATGTATCTTATCCTTTATTCTTTCAACAATGTTTTCCTAAATCGATAACCTGATTGTCTGGTATCTTTGCATACCCCTGTTACGTGTCAGGAATACTGCCGTGTGGCCTGTGTCAAATGATGCGGGTGCTTTACGTGTTTGTTTATAGATGCAGGAAAATAACAACATTACCATATCTGTTTGACACCACATTATAATATGGTTGACGTTATTCTGTAAATAATACAGTCCGCAACAGGCAACTAGTGATTGATGTCATGAGCATCAATCTTCACAACTGGGACATCAGGACATATGCACCAACCAAGATAACGAGCCGAGACATCAAGATCACAAACATCACGATCCCGTATGTCGCCTATCAAGACAATGGTTGCTGTAGACCAACTCTAACCCGTATCTTCAGGGGTTGATGTGAGAAATATCTAACCATGTAAGTCAATGTGACGTTAAATATTAACTCACTCACTCTAACCATGTAAAGGGTAATACGGGTACGGATATGAGAGAAAAAAAGGGATAACTCTTCAGGGGATAATGTGAATATTCACAAGTCAAAAAGTGAATCCTGAAGACTGCAATTGGTTCCACCGAACTATAGCATTGGTATCAAACGCAAACAGTGAGGTAGGTAAAATTTTATTAGGAGAAGAAAATTGCTCTAAGCAGAATATTGTTTTCATAGGTATGACAGTTTCATGTAATTTTGAACACCTCAAAACTGTCGAGGTATTGACATGTCTCCATGATTTCTAGGAATGTTAAGGTCACAACAAATGTGCATTTATAATCAGATATGATACAGATTTGGCCGCGATAAATATGGCTATGCGTGCTTCGTTAACCAACAGTGGAACATGTTTATATTTAACAGCCAAATCGAAAGTCGCTGGATCGCAGTTACGGAAAAAAGGACTGAGCAAAGATCCCGGAGATCCTGTCGATAACACTGTCGTTACTGTCGCTGAACACAGCCAGACCAGTCTCCCTAGGAAGCACTTCAAATTAGGAGAAATAAATGGCATTCTCTAATGTACACGGACAAGGGGCGACACAACCATAAATATGATCCTCACATTCGCATGGTTCAGGAAATTAAGAAGCAATGTGTTTGAAAAAAATACTTTTCAGAATATTGAATTTTCAAAGAAATGCAAATGTCTCCGCTCAAAGGTATAGCTTGTGCATGAAGTACAGTGCAATATATGTGGAGCAATAAAGTAAAATTAAAGAAATCTGAAACGTGTGGGCTACGTTTATTGGGTGACATTAGTTTCTATATCTGATGGCAATTAGATTTGTGACGCATATCAATTGGTGAAAATGTCTCAGCCAGGAATCATATAAACATCAGATCATATCAAGCTAGTGAACTAGATAGTTCCTTTTATAAGATTGCCTCGTAAGTTATTAATATCTAAATACGACCACACCACATAGAACATGAACAATATGTAATATCTGTAGATCTATCAACACGTCTGGTACTGTTTGTTGGTGTATTTGATGTGTAACACCACAGTTTGTATGTTCGTTCTATAGCGCTGCATGTAGTAATATATTGTGGCTGTTAGCTGTGATATGTTTAAATGAAACAAAACAATAAAATCTCTATATTTCTATGTCGGATGTTAAACGCTGCACTGATCGACAGGGACACAATGACACGTCCTAACCCTGGTAAAACCTCTAATCAAATCCCAATAGTCACCCCTTCAAAAAGTTTCCAAAGGCTGTACCTTCAGGTGTCAATGTGAAATGACTGCATTATTCTCCTGTTTTGTTTGAGGCACTGTTGGCCCAATGGACATTGGTGCTACATTTCCCTACTTGTTTTCGCTGTGCAATGTAATGCTGATGAAGTGTAATACCGTAGTTCCCCTTCGTCATGACGTTGTCAGCACCAGAGTCGTTGTCGGTGACACTGACACATGTCTTCAGACAGCGTCACCACATCTTGACAACTAAGCAAACATGACTGAAATATGTCTACAAGTGGTTGTAAAATTATACTTACTTTGCTCACTCACTCAGTAAAGTCGTGTACATACTTGAACCCTCAATCACGTTTCTAAGTCTGTCAGCCGTCAGATCCTCCACAGATACACTCTTCACTTCGCCCCAAACATTGACTTTAGCATCAGAAACATCCCTGATTTACGTGACATACAACTTAGCATAAATTCAATTTTTCTACACACAAAATACGCACTGCTCCGAGAACACTTCACTGGTTTAGAGGATTTCAGCTGTAAATAAGTCATGGAACAGATCACTGTAATTGCCAGCCAACAGAAGGAATTCTATAAGATGTGGGTTGAGAGATTTTTGTCAGGACGTCATGTGGTGAATATCGGTGATCATGTAGCCCTCAACAAGTTCCCCAAATGAAATAAGCAACAGAAGTAGAGGAGGAACCGAAAAATGCCGGCGTGTTATGTAACATCAAGTTCATGCGCATTTGTCTTAAGCATATACTCTCGCAAAAAAGAAACGTATATAGGAATTTCAACTGTACTTTTATGTTTATTTTGAAACATCTTGTAGGATTTATGAGTAAATGATATACAGCGAAATTGCACACTGATGGAGACGTGTTGTGGCGCTAAAGTCAATACCTCGTGTGACCACCGTGGGCATCCAGAACTGCACGGCATCGCCTCGGCATCGAACGAATAAGTCTCAGAATCTCGTGTTGCCCAATCGCAGCCCACTCTGCCTGTAGTGCCTGTGCGAGTTGTTGAAGTGCCTGGGGCTGAGGGTTACGTCGTCGCACCCGTCTGTCCAGGGCATCCTACAGATGTTCGATCGGGTTTAAGTCCGGTGATCTTGAGGGCCAGGGGAGCACATTGATGTTGTGGTTCTGTAGGAAGTCTCTAGTGTGACGTGCTGTGTGGGGCCTAGCATTGTCCTGTTGAACTGGCGATCAATGATTGGAAGGAGGTGTGGACGTAGGATTTCGTCACAGTACCGTTGAGCTGTCAGGTTTCTCTGGATCATCACCAAATCACTTTCTAGGGCGGGTGATCGTCTCACACATCATAACACTTCCCACCCGAATCTGTCCACCCGTGGAACGCAAGCGTCGGCGAAACGTTCACGTCGACGTCTGTACACCCGCATTCTTCCACCGCGTCATTCCAATAGAAATCGTGATTCATCACTGAACCACATTCTACGCCAATTCGGTAGGTTCCAGCCTGAACGTTGGTGCACCATTGAACTCGATGTCGACGATGTTGTTGTCAAAGTACAGGGCCAAAATATGGTCTTCTGGCACGTAAACCAGCCTCTCTCAACCTTTTCCAGAAGGTCTGTGCAGAAAGCCTCCTCAATCCGGTATTTGTCAAGCGGTACTGGTCGCCGTAGCTGTTCGATGACGCAGGTGATGTACCCGGATGTAGCGATCCTGCGCCGAGGTGGTCGCTCGAGGTCGCCTACTACGAGGGGCATCTTCTACGGCATTCTGCCGGCGATATCTCTCCCAGAGCCGTGAAATGGTGCTTTGGTGAACATTCATGCGTCAGGCAACTGCACGTTGAGACTTGCCAGTTTCAAGCAAACCAATGGCGATATGACGGTTGGCTTCACTTAGACGTGGCATTTTGCGTTCGTCAACAATATTCCAAATACAGTGAATAATCGACAGACAGCGATCAACCTTTTATACCTATCATTAAGACTATCTGATAGCCAACTTTTCACGTGCATTGCATGTGAATTGTGTATTCTGTGACACTACACGCCGAAATTGAAAATCAAGCTGTTAACTACGGGTATTTTACGGATGGTGCGTTTTGTTGTGATGTTTCAAAACATAAACACCACAGGACTCATTAACTTAGCAAAATCTTTTGTAAAATGAATCACGTTGCTTTTAATTCATTGCTACATGAAATTGCTATTTTTCATGAAATGCGTTTCTGTTTTTTTGAGAGTATATATTTTGTACAGCTGCAACGATTACATATAATAATTACAATGTTATTCATATAAATGGTGTATTATTAGTGTTTCGGAAAATACACTGTCTGTCAGACACCAGATTTCCACATGGTGTATTCATGGCTCTTTGTCTAAATATAAATCTAGTGGCACACACATTTATGCATCAGCATATATAATGATTCCTTGCTGCTGGAATAGAAATATACGTGTAATGCTGACCCCTCATCAATTTATATAGGTTCCCAAAAAATATTATGCATGGTGAGTTGAATTCTACGAAAAGAGGTCTTTCCAGTACGTTGGTCCTACTCTGTGGAATTCTCTCCCTCTCCACATAAAGCAGTCATGCACATTGGAAACTTTCAAAATTAAGTTGAAGACTTTCTTTTTTTCCAAAGCCAATCCCTAAAATCAATCTTTCTGTCATCAATTTCAATGTATATTTATTTTGCTATTTTATCCTCTGTATGCATTGTATGTATGCTTTTATGTAGCGCCTTGAGCATGTATCACTGGGTGGAAAATGGCGCGCTAAAAATATCCATTATTATTATTATTATTATTATTAAAACGTGATTATCTACCAAGGGAATAAAAGCTTTTTCTGGGAGAGGTCATTTATGTTTCCTAATTTGAGGAGATGGTCGGGCTGTGTCCGGCGACAGTATTGACATGCAAAACTAGGACAACATTGTGGACATCGACTCCAGGATGTTCGCTGCAATGCTTTCATGTTGGTGAATAAGTTGGCCGCTTTAAACAGTAACCCAGTTATATCACGGTGTGTAGGAGGAACGTGCAAAGTGAGGTGAGAGTTATCAATTTTGAGAAACCCGAGAGAAAGGCCAATCGAGGATTCCCGTCTACGGTCATCAGCATCCGGCAAAACAGAGGAAAACAAATCGCTGTGCCACTCACAACAGGCAACTTTATACATTCAACTGTCACCTTGATGCTTGAAAGTCGATGCATGGAACAATTCTTTCGACAAATGCAACAGTCAACTCGGTACTTGAAACAATCCAATCGATAAATGAAACAATCAACTCAATATTTGCAAAACAAACCACTGCCAAACACGCATCAACATGCATCAAACATAGTGAAACACACCGCCGTGCCACTCACTCACTCAACACTCGACACATTCTACTATCATCTTGATACTTGAAACTCAAAACATGAAACAGTCAACTCCAAAGAGGAAACAGTCAACACAAAATACGAAACAGTCAATTCGAAAAATGAAACAGTCAACTTCCTACTTGAAACTGTCAACTTGATACATGAAACAGTCAAATTCAATAAGAGAACCTGATGTGTTGACTCATCGTCACTGACGTTGAAAGAACTCGTGATATAAGTTCTGTTATCGGGACCTGCTATTATCTTAACTGCTCTAAACATCCTGCTATAGAAGTGAGTGAGTGAGTGAGTTAATATTTAACGTCACATCGGCAATATCTCAGTCATATCGTGACGAAAACAATTTATTCGATAAAAAGTGAAAACATTTTGAAGATTAAAATCTGTCGACGATGGACAGTAAAAATACTAGAGAATCGCAGATATGAATATAAAACTAGCGAGCAAAGTTAAATCATTCCAATTAAAGAAGACAATACAGTATAAAAGACAGGCTATAGATCGCCAACAGCTAAAGGTAGATCACCATACTAGGAACAATGGGCACTTACATTACTTTTCCTACCTGCATGGACCCTAGCTGGACACCCTAAAATAAGGTAAATTTACATTTTACTTTGAAAGTGTTGGGACTTACGTACCCTCTCAGAACCTGCTATAGAAGATTACCCTGTACATAATGCCCTGTTAACACACATAAAGCTGTACTTTGTTTCATTCTAACAAGAAAAGCATATACACATACAAACGCGCTACGCTGTTGGTGAGCTGCACGTTATTTGTGTAGACACAGTGCGCTCGGTGCAATGGAAACACAATTCGACCACGTTCAGTGCCATCCCTTGGTATTGATAAATACCATAAGCTACGGTTATAACGAACTGAAAGGAACCGCCCACGTTTAGTTCGTTACAACCGTAGTTCGTTATTCGTACTTTAAGTAAATCATACAGCAATTGGCCGGAATCAATGAAAATTCGTTCGGTCTGTTATAAGCGTGTTCTTTATAAACTTAGTTTGCTATATCTGATTGCCATGTTTGGGGACAGTAAGGACAAAGACTTACTTCAGTAATGACGATTTTATATGGAACTGAATCCGAGACCTAACGTCTAATGCTAGTCAAATTTGTATCACATATCAATTTGTGAAATGTCTCAGTTGGGACTCATATACACAAGGACTATATCAAGTTATTTATTTATTTTGTTTGTTTGATTGCTGCCTAAAGTCAACAGTAGATCCATCGTTCTGCAAGATTGTCTCCTATGTTATTAATATCTGAATATGGACTCAGAAATTAGTACTCAACATTATCAATTTGTAATAATTGTCAATATATACATGTACGGTTGATATTGTTTGTTGTTCAGCGCTGCAATGTGTTATGTGTTGTTCTTTTATGTAGAAATGTTCTTTGTGTTTGTTTGTTTATTGTTTCACGTCGTATACAGCAATATTACAGCTATGTGGCGAATTTCTATAAATAATTGAGTCTAGACCAGATCAACAACATGACCATCGATCTACACAATTGGGATACGATGACATGTGTCAACCAAGTCAGCGATCCTGACAACCCAATGCAGTTAGTCCACTCTTACGACAAGCATGGGTTGCTAAAGATTGATTCTAACGCGGATTTTGACGGATGTGAAAATGTTCAAAGAGGCAACGAAACATTAATGTTGACAGTAACAGTTATTGAATTTTCGTGAACAAATCTCTATTTCTCAAGGGTTGGGGGAACAAAAACACACTTTTTGTTATATTTGACTCATTTTAAAATTAGATATTCGAACCATGTATCACAAATCACATAGTGTGGACAATTACAGGATGAAAATGTTTAATGCAACCTGGTGGGACTCTCACACACTAAAAATGTACTATCCTAAACACTAGTTTAACTGAAAAGCTTTTAGCTGTGGAAGTCTTTCATGGCGACAGCTAAGTGAGAGCGATAATGCAACAGTGATCTATCTGGTGTTTTCCCTCGGCGTTATTTACGCTGAACGACTTCACAAATACTTCGTCAACCTTCTTAATACCGACTGACACCCAAGCCCTAACACCAAAGAGAGAGATTTGAGAACAATAGACTGACGATCGGATGAAGTCCACTCCAGGCATTTCAAGAACAAAAGTAGTGGCAATCCGAGTAGGATCTCGGTCTCCCGTGTCCATTTCATATGGCTGCATTGGCAAGCAGTGATTGTAACTTGATCACAGATTAATCCCGTCGGGGTGCTGTGCCAGTGACTGGCAGACGAGGATGGAAGCTTCTGAGAGCAGACGACAATCGCGCGCTGACAGATTACCAGGAACACTTCTTGAATTCAAAGTAGACACTTTGGCATGAGCAAGGCGAGAAGTGCGCTGTAATATTCCCGCAGTTTTGTCGCCAATTCTGGCATTGGTTTCAGTCGAGTGTATCACTGGACACTCCCGAATGACACAGGCAACGGATCTAGAAATTATTGAATGCTAAATCGGTGGTCGTGTTTAGCATTTTGTCGCCCGTGATTGTCATTGTGAGACATGCGTGTTGGTTGGCGTTAGGTTTGGTCTGTGTTATATTTAAAACAAGAAGCATTACCCAGTTGGCTTTCGCAAATGATAGAGTCATGAAAGACCACAGAGTCGATATGTGTTTATTTATTTTTCTATGTATTTATTTGATTTTGAGAAGGAGGTTTATCTTGATTTAAAGATAGTTTGTACCAGAAGAAATAACATGGCCTCAGGATTCAAGAAACTACTGTCCGTTCGACATGCTGGATTCTAATGCAGCCCATATTTCAGCACCACCTACCTGCGCAGACTCATTACATGTGAAAGTGTGACCGTTATTAAGCCAATTTATAAGAAAAAGGGAAACGCCGATGATCAAGATTCAAACCGACTAATTTCGATGCTTAGCTGTTTCGGCAAACTATTTACTTCCATTCTCAATGAACGACTGACCAAATTCTGTGAAAACTTTGAAATCATATCCCATTCACAATCGGGCTTTCGCAAAGGATTTTCAACAGCAAATAATGTTTTTATTATGCAAAGTCTTATTAATTCGTTGCAAAATAGACACAAGAAGTTATATTGTGCTGTCATCGATTTCTATCAGGCTTTTGACAAGGGATGACGGGCACTACTATTATGTCGTGGGGTGAAAGGTAAAATATTTCATCTTATCCGAAATATGTATAATGATATTAAATCATGTCTTATGATAAATACGCTGAAATCAAGCTTCTTTCCATGGTTGTCGGGGGTCCGTCAAGGGGAAGACCTGTCTCCTCTTCTGTTCTCATCTTATCTTAAGGATCTTGAAGAATATCTCATCTGTAATGGGTGTGATGGTCTGACACTAGAATACGATAATGATCACGTGACCATCTATCTTAAACTTTTAGGGTTGCTATATGCTGATGACACTGTACTTTTAGCCGAAAGTAACTAACATCTGCAGACAGCACTTGATTTCTTTTCACGTTATTGTGATTTCTGGAAACTTGAAATTAACTCAGATAAAACTAATAACTTATATTTGGATCGGGTTCAGCGGGCGAAAATAAAAACAAATTGTTGATACCTTTAAGAACCTCGGAATAACATTTCAGAGAAACGGAAAACTGATTACCGCTATCAAACATGCTGCTTGAAATTTCTAAAGCTTGCAGCGGTTCTGAGGATGTCAACACCCAACTATATGGTTTACGGTTAATTCGGGAGAGAACCGTTACGCATACAAATAGATAAACATGCTATAGCATACTGGTGCAAGTTATCATGTTCTCATCCTACCAATAAAATTGCCTCATTTATGTTAAATTACATGATTAGTAAACGTACACATGGCTATTCTTATCCTTGGTTAAATTACGTCAAAGTCATTTTTAGAACTTGTGGTATCCCGCATTGTTTTATTGTTGAATGTCCACATCTTTTCTTCAAAAGAATGGTTAACTGCAAAAGTGGTTCTAATTATAAAGGAATTTTTTGGCAGTCCTGGTAGAGTGCCATTCGTGATTCCCAGAACGGTTTCTACTATTCCATTATTAAAGATTCACCATATTTTGAGAAGTATTTATTACTCACAGATAACATATATAAACTTTTACTATATTTTGGAACAAGTAATCACAAATTGCCAATAAAAAAATGGTCGCTGGTCGAACATTCCTCGTGAAGAGAGAATTTGTACATCGTGTAATTCTCAACAAATTGGCGACAAATTCATTTATTTATTTAGATGTAAAGCATTGGCGAATGAACGTTTCTCTCTTATCAGTGATTATTTTTATAATATATCAAAATATAAGCAAGTTGTTGGGAATAATAATATACATGTCCTAAAAAACAATGTCAAGATTTCTGAATCTTGTGTATGCCATCTTGTCGTAATTTCTATATAACTATTAAATGTATCTCATGTACCACAGTTGGTGGTTCCTTTGAGTAATTAAGTGAATGAGACATCATAGGCCAAGTGGATGAATGTCCTGTGTTTAACAGAGTGGAGTGTTGCCACTCTCCCGGGTCTGTGTTGTGTCCGAATTGTACATATACCATGATGTATGAATCTTGGTCTGTAAGCTCTACGCCTGCGTTTTTCTTGGTTTGTCTCAGCCACGCACACGCACTTACATACGCACACACACCTTTTCCCAGGCCACCTAACCTAATATATCCATAATGTATCCAATGATGTTTCGGCTGTTCTATCAGATGTGTCCTCTTCCGTGAACCGTTGTATATGGTACTAACAGCCGGTCTGGCGGCACCAGATTGAAATATTTACAGGTCGCGTAAGTTAAATATTACTACAAGTGGTATAAAACAACATTCAATCATTCACACATGACCGTCCCAAGGAACGATAAACACAATCAATCTTTCATCCATTACAGTGAACGAGTGCCCTTTTTCTGCCGTTTCTATTAGTATTCCACCAATGTCATAAGGAACAGACTTCACGAATTGAGCGTATACCAGTGTGGAGAATCGAACCCGATCGTCCAGCATGACAAGCGAACTCTTTAACCACTGAGCTACCCCACCGCCCCCTTACAACACGGAAATGAAGACGATTACGAGGCATGCTGGGAGAGACCTCGCTGTTGATTGGATGAAATAACCTTTAGGATTAACTGGGCTATCACTGTCTGATATTGAAGGTCAAAGAAATATGACGCTTATCTCAACGTCAACTTAAGACTGATTGAAAGGACTTGACTAAACCTAATATACTTGCTATTAATGGTGTCTATGTGATGAGATATGGGTCGGCTGTCGTATACTGTTAAGGTCACGTCAGATGACTTCAGAATGTACGATGATATATAAGAATATTCAATTTATTTCAGGTGTTCCCTGCAGACGTCCAATTACAAACAATAGGTTAATTAGACATCTATCCCTGAAAGAATTCGGTGTAAACTCAGAGGACAAGAAAGCGTTTTACAATTTACAACATATGAGTATGTCAGTTTCATGTAATTTTGAAGGCCTCAAAAACTGTCCAGGTGTTGACCTGTCCCCATGTTTTCAAGGAGTTATGAGGTCACAGCGCATTTATAATCAGATATAGTACAGATTTATTCTACGATTTGTCCGCTTTTACTAGCTCCAAGCGTGCTTCGTAAACCAACAGTGGAACCAGTTTATATTTAAGAGCAAGGGCCCCGTTTCACAAAGCTATGGTAGCGCTACGACTGTCGTAAGGCTGTGTTACAGTATAGGAGTTACAACAGTCGTAGCGCTACGCTAGCTTTGTGAAACGGGGCCCTGATCGACCACCCACCTCCTGTCTGCATATTTCTCAGTCGCTAGATTGCAGTTACGGAAAAACGACTTGTTCCGAACGCTTGTGGTCGAGATATGAATGGATGGAGTGGCTTGTCATGGCTTCTTCTATTTCCAAGCTCTGACAGGTTTCATGATCACAGAAACTCGCAACACGACGCACCGGGAACACCTAAAGCTCTCAACCCATATCTTAGAAGGACTTCCTTCTGTTGGCTGACAATTACAATGGTATTTTTGTCATGACTTATTCATCTACTATACCCTTAACCAGTGGAGTGTTCACAGAGCTGTGCTTTTTGTGTGTGTGCAGAAATTGAATTTATGCTAAGTTGCAGAACAGGTACATCAGGGACGTTTTTTATACTAAAGTCAGTGTTAGGGGTGAAGTGAAGGAGGTATCAATGGATGAGGCTTCATCGTGCGCGTGATGGAGTGATGCTGTACATCGACATGTTGAGTGGAAATGAGCTTCTTGATAAATTCGTCACTTTCAAAAGTGATTGTCTTTGAGGATGCCCAATCAGACATTACTGACATGGAGAGATAAGTGTTTTAACACTGTTTACTTTTTAAAGTTGTGTCACAGTGTCAGGTTAACATGAAGGAAAACCCAGAAGGGATGCAGCTGGAGGGTTGAGCTTAATGTGACTGAGTGAGAGAGTAGGATTTTACACCGCCATTACAGGCATATCAGTCACGTCTACTTGTTCGTCAATAAAAGTAGACATGTAGATATGGTGACGCTGGCTAAAAAGATGAACCGCTTCGATGTCACCGGCGAGCAGGCCTGTGATGCGGACAATGAAGGATCATGACAGTGGGGATCGATGGTTTTAAACTTAACTAGCGGACCAATACACAGCTAAGGAACGTCAGGAAATGTAGCACCAGTATCCTTATATAGAAGTATATCGGTTGTCACATTGGCAATATCTCAGTCATATCGTGACGAAAACAATTTATACAGTAAAATGTTAAAACATTTGGAGGATTAAAAGCTGTTGAAGATGTACAGTAAAAACACTAGAGAATCACAGATATGAATATAAAACTAGAGAACAAAGTTAAAACATTCCAATTAAAGAAGACAATACAATATAAAACACGGGCTATAGATCGCCAACAACTGAAGGTAGATCACCACGTCACACTGACGCCCGGGGGGGGACGGTCTCCAGTTTCAAGAGGAGACTGATGGGTTTAGATTATACTGGCTACGATGGTGAAGATATGTCGTTGTATTCCAACTGCTTAGATCACTGCAGAGTTTAACACCAGACAAAAATACGAAAGGTTCTATTGTTTTGTTCCAGTTATATGTATTCACGGATAATACCCTCAATGCGTATGAGTAACCCGTGAAGATCCGCGTTAGAATATTGATCTTCCGTAACCCATGCTTGTCATAAAGAAGCGACTAACGGGATCAAGTGGCCAGGCTCGCTGACTTGGTTGTGTGGTCCATATCCGATTATTTACAGACCGCCGCCATATTGCTGAGTGTGACGTAAAACTAAACTCACTCACATATTAATAAGACAACAAACAAGCAAACTGTGGCGTTACACATCAAACAAACACACAAACAAGGGTACCAGACGTGTGGATAGATCTACAGATATTACAAATTGGTCATGTTGATATGTGGTGAGGTCGTAGTTAGATATTAATAACGTACGGGGCAAACTTATAAAAGTAACTATCTAGCTTCCTTGCTATACTTGATATGATCCGATGTTTATATGATTGCTAGCCCAGACACAAACTTAATTGCCACCAGATATAGAAATTAATGCCACTCAATAAACGTAGCCCCAACGTTTCAGATTTAGTTTAATTTTACTTTATTGCTCCATTTATACTGCGCTGTACTCTATGCACAAGCTATACTTGAATGCTAAGGCATGTTCTAAGTTGTATGCTTCTCTCGAGGGTAATACGGTCTGATGTACGCCTCTTTTTAGCAGTGTCACCCGAGCCGGTATATCAACATTCGTTGATAAAAGTTAAAATATTTGTAACTTTATCAACTCGTGTTGATATAATTGATATAAGAAGACACTTGGGTGACATTCTCTATTTATCGTTAACATGTGACTCCGTTTTCAAGCACAAACGCTTGCAAACAAACGGCCATCACTCTGATGTGGGCACAGATATATGCGATTTGACTGGTCGAAAGCCTGCAACTTGCAGTAGGAATTAGGACAACTCCTATTATCGAATGCAACTAGTTAGAGTGACTGTTCTTAAGTTACAACAACTGGCAGAACGAACAATAAGTGTATCGAGAAGGTTGTTGGGTATACTCATCTGTTTCTCCAATTCAGAATGAAAATGTGTTTTATGAACATGGGCTCGAATCCCAGTTTCGCCAGGTAACTTGATTTCTAAGCACCAAAGCTTGCTCTCTGGTGCCACGAAATTGGCAAACGTCCGTGTGACCAGGCTCTTCTCTCAAACATGGGGCTGGCGTAACTAGGATGATGAAACCAAACTATCTCTCATGAATGAGTTAATTATAAAATTGTGAATTATGACTTGGTGATAGGCCAAGGTTTCCCTTTTAATACAATTTCGGTTCATGTCCATTCGTGAGCTGAAGGGAAATACTGTTGTGTAGCGTTGTGTAGTGTTGTGTAGTGTAGTGTAGTGTAGTATTGTGTAGTGTAGTGTAGCTAAGCGTAGTGTAGTGTAGTGTAGTGTAGCGTAGTGTAGTGTAGTGTAGTGTAGTGTAGTGTAGCGTTGTGTAGTGTTGTGTAGTGTAGTGTAGTGTAGAGTAGTGTAGTGTACTGCAGTGCAGTGTAGCGTTGTGTAGTGTTGTGTAGTGTAGTGTAGTGTAGTATAGTGTTGTGCAGTGCAGTGCAGCGTAGTGTAGTGTAGTGTAGTGCAGCGTAGTGTTGTGTAGTGTAGTGTAGTGTAGTGTAGTGTAGTGTGGTGTAGTGTAGTAAAGTGTTGTGCAGTGTAGTGCAGTGCAGTGCAGAGTAGTGTAGTGTAGTATAGTGTAGTACAGCGAAGTGTAGTGTAGTGTAGTGTAGTGTAGTGCAGTGTAGTGTAGTTTAGTGTTGTGTAGTGTAGTGTAGTGTAGTGGAGTGTAGCGTAGTGTAGTGTAGTGTCGTGTAGTGTAGCGTTGTGTAGTGTAGTGTAGTGTAGTGTAATGTAGTGTAGTGTAGTGTACTGCAGTTCAGTGTAGCGTTGTGTAGTGTTGTTTAGTGTAGTGTAGTATACTGTAGTGCAGTGTAGCATTGTGTAGTGTTGTGTAGTGTAGTGTAGTGTTGTGCAGTGCAGCGTAGTGTAGTGTAGTGCAGTGTAGTGCAGGGTAGTGAAGTGTAGTGTAGTGTAGTGTAGTGTAATGTAGTGTTGTGTAGTGTAGTGTAGTTTAGCATAGCTTAGCGAATTGTAATGTAGTGTAGTGTAGTGTATTGTCGCGTAGTTTAGTGTAGTGTAGTGTAGTGTATTGTAGTGTAGCGCAGTGTAGCGTGGCGTAGTGTAGTGTAGTGTAGTTCAGCATAGCTTGTCGAATTGTAGTGTAGAGTAGTGTAGCGTAGCTTAGTGTAGTGTAGTGTAGTGTAGTGTAGTGTAGCGTAGCGTAGCGTAGCGTAGCGTAGCGTAGTGTAGTGTAGTGTAGTGTAGTGTAGTGTAGTGTAGCGTTGTGTAGTGTAGTGTAGTGTAGTGTAGTGTAGTCTAGTCTAGGTTAGTGTAGTGTAGAGTAGTGTAGTGTATTGTAGTTTAGCGGAGTGTAGTGTAATGTAGCGTTGTGTAGTGTAGGGTAGTGTAGTGTAGATAGATAGATATTCTTTATTTCCTCCAACTGAATGAAGATTACAATGTGTGGTGATAATATATTTTACATCAAATGATTAAGATAGGTTATTGATAGAGTCACAAATGTTCATATACATACAAGTGTTTTAGCAAGTATCGCCATTTCCTTATAAAATGGCTTACATTAATTATTACTTTTGCCCATACATCTCTTTCTAGTTCCATTATGCACGCAATTGGACATCCACCAAGTAAAAATGCAAGAATAACATCATCATCTTGATCCCAGATCTTAACAAAAGTTTCTACATCCAGAATATCACATATGGAGTTAAAAAGTTCATTTCTGTCATTCATATTTATCGTACATGACATAAACACGTGCTTTACAATATCATTGGCGACAGTTTTACATGAACATTCTCTTGAAACAATTTCAGCTGATCCATAGTATACAAGTCTTGCAATATCAATTAACTGGTCGTTCTTCTCTGCAGCTAGCATCCAGAGATAGTGTTCATTATTGGATCTTATATTGATATATCTTGACAGACTAAGTCTTGAATTAAGATGAACATAAAATAGATTTTCTCGATGAGATTTAGTAGCATCATTTACGGCATTGGACCAGCATTTCTTACTGATGAATTGACCATTATTGACATAGTTAGCTAGTATATCGTTTAGGTTATACTTATGTACAAGTTGCAGCATGTTGTATATCGGGGATTTTCTACTATATACATTGCATGTAGAGCTATCTGTACACATAAATTGACCAAGGCGAACTAGAAACATTACTTTAAAAACACAGTTATACTTTGCATTACATAACTTTCCTAATAGGTAGAGGGCTGTTTTATCTATGTAATACTGTAGTGGCATGATACCGATACAATCCAATACAACAATACTGGGAGTGCGCTTGTGTAGTCCCTGAACTTTTTTTACAAAATTGTCGTTGTACAACTTCAAGTATTTCATACTCTTTAAGAGGAAGTTTACCCCATACGTTACATCCATAGAGGCCACATGATAAGATTACCCTCTCCCAGATACGTGCTGCAGATATCGGGTTAAGACCTCCAAAATACAATCCATTATTATGATTAGTGTTCATGAGTACTCGTAGCTTTTCACATGCAGATTTTGTACGTTCAAGTGATGATCTATCTGTACTGAGATATACACCTGCATATTTAATAGATTTCCTTTGTGGAACATGTATATCACCAATTAATACATTACTGATGTTAACGTTATTGTTTGAGCATTCAAAGTGTAGAACCGCACTCTTGCTTACATTATATTTTAGCTGCCATTTATGAGCATAGTTTTTAGCGACATCGAGAAGATTTTGCAGGCCTTTGGTAGAGGAACTCATCAGAGTAGTGTCATCAGCAAGAAGAATCCCAGGGCATTTACCCCATGGCAAAATTAAGCCAGAATCTGAATTCCCAAGTTCATATAGGAGGTCATTAATAAATAATGTGAATAGCCAGGCGGACATTACTCTACCTTGGCCTACTCCTTGATTGACGGGGAATGTATCCGATTTATACCCTTCAAAGCATACAAATGATTTCATGGAGCTATAGGAGAGCCTTAATATTCTCCATAGTTTACCCGTTATTCCAATATCATACAGTTTAATAAATAAGCCATCAAGCCACACCCGATCAAATGCCTTTTCATTATCTAAGAATGCACAGTATACAGGCGATATCCTTTCATTGTAATATGCAATGTTTTCTTTTAATGTCAGTACGGCGGTTTCAGCACCATAGTGACGCCTAAATCCAAATTGCAGAGGATGGGGAAATTCTATCTTAGTATCTATCCAGGACTCTATTCTGTTAAGGAGAAGTCTTTCAAAGAGTTTACTTAACACAGAAGTCATGGTTATTCCTCTATAACTGGCAGGGTCATGTTTTGGTTTACCGTTGCCCTTGTGTATTGGAAGAATTTGACCTATAGAAAATGATTTAGGAATGTATTCAAACGTAATAATGGCATTGAATAGTAAGGCAATATGATGCAGCAGCGATCTACCAGCCTTCTTTATGTGCTCATTCACTATACCGTCAGGACCAGGCGACTTTCGTACTTTTAGTCGTTTTACTGAACAATGGATTTCATCTTCAGTGAATGGACAGTGCAATGGCGAACCGATGTCGTTGTGCATGTCATCGCTTGTTTCAATATTAGCAATTTGCTCTTTCACATTCTGAGCATGTACATAGTCACATTTTACATCAGGGAAGGAGTAGCTAGTGAATGGAAATAAAGTCCAAACAGACTGCAAATATCCTTTCCCTCGTAGCAAGTTTGAGAATCATAGGTAAGTTTTTCAATATTACCTTTGCAGCGTTTGTAACGTTTTGTAGTTTTGTAAAATTCTTTAACATCTACTTCTGCTGCTTCGTAGATTTCATCAAATCTATTTTTAGCTAACTGGTGTTTTGCATGGCGATGTTTCTTACGAAATAGCCGTTTACTTTCTTTATATTTTGCATAGGCAGCATCGTTTTATCTCTAACTTTACCATTTGCAACCCACTGACGGCGACAATTTCGCATTTCTTTATGCAGATTATTAAGACCATCTTTCTTCCAGTAAGGTTTAAGAAATGGCCTAAAGCGTGTGGATGGAATACTTCCGGCAGCAGAAGCATGTAAGGAGCCTGTGATATAATCACAATAGTATTCGATGTAGTCTACATTGTTATCAAAGTGAGCATTGTTAATTTCAGTTCCACGAAAGTAGTTTTCTGTTTCATATCGATATAACATTAGGTCAGTTTCACTTGCTTTAGTCCAGTTTAAGTTTCTCCATGATAGTACCCAACATGTACAGGAAGAAGTATACAGACAAGTATTGGTAGGTGATCCGAGATGTTATATGGGATGCCAGTGTCAATGACATATCCAGTTACACTGCTTAGTGAATCAATGTCTACAAAGACATAGTCAATTAATGATTTTACTTTGTTACATTTACTATGGAAAGTGTACCTTGACTCGTCAAGTGGAACCACAGAATAAAGGTGACGTTCGCTAAGCAGTCGTAAGAGGCACCTAGCCCTGGGTTTCATATTAATACCATGACTGATATCAGTATTAAAGTCTCCTAGGAGGTATGTTGGGTATTCTTGAGAGAGAATATCATAAAGTTCCATAACATAGTACAGTTCTTCATAGTACACACTGTCAAGGACATTTGTCGATGGCAGTCTAGTCCCAAGTATATACACATGGCTGGTAAAGATGTGCAGTTTGATACACAGTACGTGGCGGCTGTGGTGGGTGTCAATAAGAGTAGCTTTACACCAGTCACCTTTCCGTACAAACATGGCTACACCTCCATAACCTCGTTGGTGCTGGTTAGAGTCACAACTGGATTTAGAATACACATTAAATATTCCATATATCCCACAAATCCGTTTTCTGTTTACTTCCGGATTACCAAAAATGGAATCGCGAAATGTCGCCTGCACCCCAAGGAAAAAGAGAAGTCGAAATTTCTCTGCTGATGATGAGAATGTTATCCAGTCAATGGTTGAGACCAACTCTGTAGTTTATCATAGGCATGCGAATGTCGTAGCGTTACGAACGCTTGTATTGGAACACAAGGTTCCAGACGTTTGCATTTATATTTCAAAGACATATGATCCCAGCTCTGTGTGGGACTTACTTCAATTCCGACAACAGAAAAGACATTTTAATGAGAAACTATAGCACAGCTATAGATAAAATATGATGAATCCATGAAAATACATGTAATATTAATAGTAGAAGCATGTTTTCAGTGGATAGAAGATTTACAAATATTACACACAGGAGTTACGCTTAGACGGCTACAGTCTTAATGAATCTTCGAATTCCCACAAGACCTATCCTTCACTTTTAACTCCTTAAATTGTCATGACTGTATGGCCAAGTCATTAAGATGCTATCAATACCATTTATGAATTATTTGCCAAGTCTGTCAAAAATTGTAATGTATGAACACACATTGCCAAACCTTTTAACATCAAACAATATAGATGTTGTGACAAAAAAACCATTAGCTTTTATCTGAAATATGCATTCAATGCCAATAGAAACTTAATATGTTACTAGCACCACGTGCAAGTAATCAAACTGTAATTGTACTAGAGGCCCCAGGGCCAACACTGCTGAATTTAATCGATCTTACTGTTGACAGGAATCTCATGAATAAAACTGTGTAATATTGTCATTATCTGAACGCCTTCACAGACGCATATTCCGGAAAGATGTCTTGAAAAACATGAAGCTGCGTCTAATTTATAGAAGAACATAATTTCCTCGATACTCATTAATCAGATGAACCTTCATTTAGTTCAATTCACAAGTGACTGCAGAAAATGCATAATTATTTTTAATGACTTCAAAGTCGGAAAACATGTATCATATTTCATAAGTGTATTATAGAACGCTGTAGTAGATGAACATAATTTCCTCGATACTCATTGATCAGATGAACCTCCATTTAGTTCAATTCACAAGTGACTATAGAAAATGCATAGATAGTTCTTTTCAATTTCTTCAAGGACGGAAAACATGTATCATATACTCTCCAAAAAAAAGAAACGCATCATGAAAATAGCAATTTCATGTAGCAGTGAATTAAAACGTGATTCATTTAACAAAAGTTTTGGGCTGTTTATGAGTCCTATGGTGTTTATATTTTGAAACATCACAACAAAACGCACCATCCGTAAAATTCCCGCATTTAACAGCATGGTTTTCAATTTCGGCGTGTAGTGTCACAGAATACACAATTCACATGCAATGCACGTGAAAGTTGGGGATCAGATAGTCTCAATGATGGGTATAAAAGGTTGATCGCTGTCTGTCGATTATTCACTGTATTTGGAATATTGTTGACGAACGCAAATACCACGTCTAAGTGAAGCCAACCGTCATATCGCCATTGGTTTGCTTGAAAGCTGGCCAGTCTCGACGTGCAGTTGCCCGACGCATGAATGTTCACCAAAGCACCATTTCACGGCTTTGGGAGAGATATCGCCGGCAGAATGCCGTAGCAGATGCCCCTCGTAGTGGGCGACCTCGAGCGACCACTGCGGCGCAGGATCGCTACATCCGGGTACATCACCTGCGACATCGAAAAGCTACGGCGACCAGTACCGCTCGACAAATACCGGATTGAGGAGGCTTTCTGCACAGACCGTCAGGAACAGGTTGAGAGAGGCTGTTTTACGTGCCAGAAGACATTATTTTGGCCCTGTTCTTCGACAACAACATCGTCGACATCGAGTTCAATGGTGCACCAACGTTCAGGCTGGAACCTACCGAATTGGCGTAGAATCTGGTTCAGTGATGAATCACGATTTCTATTGGAACGACGCGGTGGAAGAATGCGGGTGTACAGACGTCGACGTGAACTTTTCGCCGACGCTTGCGTTCCCCAGGTGGACAGATTCGGGAAGTGTTATGATGTGGGGAGAGATCACCTGCCGTAGGAGAAGTGATTTGGTGATGATCCAGGGCAACCTGACAGCTCAACGGTACTGTGACGAAATCCTACGCCCACACCTCCTTCCAATCATTGATCGCCAGAGGGAGTTGTTTCAACAGGACAATGCCAGGCCCCACACAGCACGTCACACTAGAGAATTCCTCCAGAACCACAACATCAATGTGCTCCCCTGGCCCTCAAGATCACCGGACTTAAACCCGATCGAACATCGGTAGGATGCCCTGGACAGACGGGTGCGACGCCGTAACCCTCAGCCCCAGACACTTCAGCAGTTTGCACAGGCACTACAGGCAGAGTGGGCTGCGATTGGGCAACACGAGATTCTGAGACTTATTCGTTCGATGCCGAGGCGATGCCGTTCAGTTCTGGGTGCCCACGGTGGTCACACGAGGTATTGACTTCAGCGCCACCACACGTCTCCATGTGACACTCAAACTGACTTTCCTCGAGTTGGTGCCAAAGAAGATAAGTCTGCATTCCCAGTGTGCAATTTCGCTATATTTCATTGACTCATAAAGACTACAAGATGTTTCAAAATATACATAAAAGTACAGTTGAAATTCCTATATGCGTTTCTTTTTGGGGAGAGTATATTTCATAAGTGTATTATAGAACGCTGCAACGATTCGGCAGAGAAATACTATTGCGCCATTGTATTCCTTATATAAAATACATCAGTGTATAACATTAGCATTAAGATATTGTTATACAATAAGTTGAAAATTCCAAACATTATCGTGTAAAATGACAAGAGATAGTGTTGTGTTCGCTGTGACAAAAAGGGTTTCGATATTCAAATATAAAATTTAATCAAAGTGACTACGAAGTAGGCCTGCATATCACTCACAACTTGCAACGTTTCGCGAAGGCCGGTATTGAGACGACAATTACATCACATATATTTCATATTCAGCGGCGACAAATGCATCACTGAATTCTAAGGCTGGGACGGGTACTACGGTACTCGAATCCGGGTCGGGTACAGTTGGATTCGAGTCCTATTTCTAGGAATCGGGTACCCGGAAAGGGAGAGAGCTCTGTAATGACAAGGGCAGACAATAGCTTGTCTTTTTCGTTTTTGACGTAACACACATTTACATGATTGAGTGAGTGAGTGAGTGAGTTTAGTTTTAGGCCGAACTCAGCAATATTCCAGCTATATGGCGGCGGTCTGTAAATAATCGAGTCTGGACGAGACAATCCAGTGATCAACAACATGAGCATCGATGTGTGCAATTGGGATACGATGACATGTGTCAACCAAGTCAGCGAGTCTGACCACCCGATCCCGTTAGTCGCCTCTTACGACAAGCATGGGTTACTGAAGATCAATATTCTAACCCGGAAATTCACGGGTTTTTTACATCATTGGTATTGTCCGATTAATGGAGCATAGTTTTAATGACTGTAATTTATCTGTGCATGAGCAGTGAGTAGTTAAGTTACAGTAGCAGCAGGAACGAAACGTTCGTTGTTATAACGAGGAGTGTAAGTAATGGTGTTACTCTCTATATTGGTTAAACAGACGTAAATTAAATAGCTTGAGGTCAGTTTTAATGTCTTATTACCACTTTTTCAAGTTTTCTATAATAGTCTCTGTCAAATCGTGATTGAATATTCAGAGGTTGACCCGAATGTATTTCTTACATTTCCGGGTACTCGATTCCGATTCGGGTAAATACATGCGGGTACTCGATTCCTTTTTTTCCTACTCGTCCCAGCCCTACTGAATTCCTCATACATTTTAGAATCTAATTACAACTGGTCTTTGTCACCAATACCAAGTATCTAGATAAACTGAAACGAAAGATATTCGAGGTGGAAACAAATGCTGTGCTCGAAAGACAACACCTGTTTGAAATGTAAACAAAGAAAATTTCAGACTTTATACTGTGTAGCATTTTCTCAGATTTTCAGACACCCATTTGCATGGAAAGAGCGTAGTAGCCAGAAATAGGAAATTAAAAATAGATGCAATACAGGAACGTGATGTGTTTATACGAAACTGTCAAGTTTCTGTGCAGCGTGACGCCATGACTGACGCAAACTCACGCAGAACGACAACGGTAATAATCGGCATTTCTGGCCGCTTCTTCTCTTTCTTAAATGAAAGCGATAAAAACATGTAACAATACACAGATAGTCAGAATCATTCTGATTACTTACATCTCATATCTATGTACAAACGATCCCTGAATCAAGGGAAGGGTCCTCGCAAAACCCATGTCTGCCGCCATTTCGTAAGAAATCTCAACGGTAGTGATGTCATACGTCAACATTGTTGTACATATTTGGCAATGTCTCTGAGGTGAAGGTCGGTAGAATAAGAGTATACACAATCACCATATCCCGCCGACTACACTTTCAGTATCATAATGTAATCATTCGGATATTTTTTCATGAAACTAATTTAATTATCTACATTTAGTCTTGTTCAATATCATATCATACGTGGGTATAGGGTGTACATGTTTGATTCTTTGAAAGTGTTAGTTTGAATAATATTTACAGAAGAAATTCACACATTTAGTGCAGTAAAGCATATATAAACCTTTACACAAGTGTTAAAAGATGAAACATAGGCATCAAGTTCTTGTACAACATGTATTTTAGTTCCTATGAAGTGCATAGTTACAGTTTCGTATGTAACTCTTCGTCAGAATAATTTCCAGTATCGAAGTCCAGTCCACGATACCCCCTATCCTTTCTTTGCTGAACTGGCATCATGAAAGCAGTGTTAGCCATGAACGTCATTTGCGAGTTAACCACACTGTTAAAAAGTAAGCGGCGGTCCTTAGGTGTGTTAACTTTACGTCACGTTAACAACCTGTTTAAAGTTAACCCTCTGTTATTAGTTAACGGTCGGTTAAATGTACTTAACGGCTGGTTAAAAGATAACCGAGTTTTGAACAACCGGGCCCTGGTCGGCATGGTATATCGGTGAGCTAGCACAATAAAACCAACTCTGGGCTAGTACAAGCAGCCACATATACACACGCATGAACGTCGTCATATGAGCGAAATATTCTCAGGTACGACGTTAAACCCAGTTTCACCTCACCCCACCAAACCGCTCCTTCATCCATAGTCGCTATTTAACCTTAGAACTTTCTGGTCGAACCTTACCAATATACCTTGGATAGTTTGGCATGACATTGTTACATCTCACCAGGCAGTTTTGGCGAAATTATATGATCGTGGAGTTTTTATTTCAGGTTGAAAACCTTCAAATGTCACAGGAATCTTATTTCATGGTTATTTCATCTCATCAAAGACAAGAAAACTGTGAGATTCTCCCCGACAAATAAGTCTGTCCTTTTCAAGGCCGAATTTTTGGACTGGTCAATATGGTCTGATTATTTCTAATGTTGAGATATTTATGCACGGAAAAGCGGGCTAATAATGTAGAGATGGATAGCCAATCAGAATCGGTTTTTCACTGTTGGGAATAATGCTGAGAAAGAGAGAGTGAAATTTTATTCAACTGAATATAGAGTCGGGTATATTTGCAATTGTCTATTTGATCATCACTCATTCCTGCAACAGTTTGTAAAAAGAATAATCTCTAAAGAAAGAAATGAATTTGAACTGCATGACCCAATGTTTGACGCGACGACAAGTTGTGGCAAAACAAGGAAATCTATTGATTCTCTGATAGCATGTCTGATATACCCATCAGAGCTTGTGTTCCCTATTATTCTAAATAAAACTACATTCTGAATAACCAAGCAAAGGTTGAAGTAGAAGCAATGTTGAAGAGCTAACTGAGGGCAGTAGCTTATTTAGAAAATTTCAACTGAAAATCAAACACACGAAAATAAATTAAGTTAAATAGTTTCTGTTGTATCTCAGAATATACTAGAATGCTACCAAAGCTCAAATCGTGACGCTATCAACGACATCAGCACCATTAGACAAAGCCCCATCGAGATAATTACATTCTTTGGTCATTAGGGTCTTGGATTGTTAACAGGATATATAGTGGTATTGTGTGTCGTGGAGCACTGAAAAAGTAGTTTATGTGAATGTTAAGGGCCAAAACTATTTAGCAAATGTGTTGGAGGGTCAGTGATGTTTTAATGAACTTCGACTAATAGGTTGTTTTAGTCCGTGGTGGTGATCGACATCCATTGGTGTGGTCAGTTGACTGAATGGTGGGAGATTGACCACAGATACTGTTCGTTGACAGAACAATTATGTAAATGTGTAATTCAGTAACTAATAATTATGGTGGTGATGATGAAAGTATTAACAATGATTATCATCTTCATACACATCATAAATACGTACATCCTTATGTACATAACCCTCTGTTACGTTCAGTGACGCTCTGTAATGCTCAGCTACATTCAGTGATGCTCTGTTACGCTCAGTGACGCTCTGTAATGCTCAGCTACATTCAATGATGCTCTGTTTCGCTCAGTGACGCTCTGTAATGCTCAGCTACATTCAGTGATGCTCTGTTAGGCTCAGTGACGCTCTATAATGCTCAGCTACAGTCAGTGATGCTCTGTTACGCTCAGTGACGCTCTGTAATGCTCAGCTACAGTCAGTGATGCTCTGTTAGGCTCTGTAAGGCTTTGTAAGGGTCTGTGACGTTCTTCAATGCTGTGTGATACTTACATAATGTTGTGTGATGTCCATTGACCCTCTCTAATATTGTATGACGTTCACTGACGCTCTGTTAGGTTCTGTGACGCTCTGTGACACTACGTAACGCACTGTTATACCCTGTGAACCTACGTAACGCACTGCCAAGTTCTGTTACCACCTGTCACCCTACGTAGCGCTCTGCTACGCTCTGTGACGCTGCGTAACGCACTGCCTTGTTCTGTGACGCTCTGTAGCACTACGTAACGCCCTGTTACCCTCTGTGACCCTACGTAACGCACTGCTATGCTCTGTTACCCAAGGTGACCCTACGTAACGCTCTGTTACCCTCGGTGACTCTACATAACGCACTGCTATATTCGGTTACCCAATGTGACCCTACGTAAGGCTCTGTTACCCCCCGTGACCCTACATAGAGCTCTGCTACCCTCTGTGACCCTACGTAACGCACTGCTATGCTCTGTTGTTACCCCTGTGACCCTACGTAACGCTCTGCTACCCCTGTGACCCTACATAACGCTCTGTTACCCCCTGTGACCCTACATAACGCTCTGTTACCCCCTGTGACCCTACATAACGCTCTGTTACCCCTGTGACCCTACATAACGCTCTGTTACCCCTGTGACCCTACATAACGCTTTGCTACCCCTGTGACCCTACGTAACTCACTGCTACCCTCTGTGACCCTACATAACGCTCTGTTACCCCTGTGACCCTACATAACTCTTTGTTACCCTCTGTGACCCTACGTAATCACTGCTACCCTCTGACCCTACATAACGCTCTGTTACCCTGTGACCCTACGTAACTCACTGCTACCCTCAGACCCTACATAACGCTCTGTTACCCCTGTGACCCTACATAACGCTTTGTTACCCCTGTGACCCTACGTAACTCACTGCTACCCTCTGTGACCCTACATAACGCTCTGTTACCCCTGTGACCCTACGTAACTCACTGCTACCCTCTGTGACCCTACATAACGCTCTGTTACCCCCTGTGACCCTACATAACGCTTTGTTACCCCTGTGACCCTACATAACGCTCTGTTACCCCCTGTGACCCTACATAACGCTCTGTTACCCCTGTGACCCTACATAACGCTCTGTTACCCCTGTGACCCTACGTAATGCACTGCTACCCTCTGTGACCCTACATAACGCTTTGTTACCCCTGTGACCCTACGTAACGCACTGCTACCCTCTGTGACCCTACATAACGCTTTGTTACCCCTGTGACCCTACGTAACGCACTGCTACCCTCTGTGACCCTATATAACGCTCTGCTATGCCCTGTTACCCTGTGTGACCCTACATAACGCACTGCTACCCTCTGTGACCCTACGTAACGCTCTGCTATGCTCTGTTACCCTCTGTGACCCTGCGATGCTCTTATATCTACTCTGACGATCTGTAATGATGTGAGAGGTTCCGTAATGCTCTGTAATGCTTTATAACGCTCACTGATATACGCAGTTTTACACTAACGATTCTGATGGAAGAACACGGTTTGCTAGGAGTTGAATAATTGTTTTTACTGCATACATTCCTTGTTTCTAAGTATTCACGAGGATAGTGGTGTTTTGCGTGGCAGCTGTAGAAATGATTATTACATATACAATAGACTCCGCAAAACAAGTAGATATGCATAGTTATGCGTCTCGATTGTCAAGGCAATTCGCAAATTTAAATACAGACGATGTAATTATGCCCTTCGTTACCATAGTAATCGATATCTACCTAAGAATATTATTGGTCCCAGTGCTACTGGATATAACAATGGTTCATTCACTGCGTGATGCCATGGACAGTGACGTCTAATATGTACTAAACACGCTTGGTTTGACATTGTGGGGCAAACTGAGAATGACGTTTTATGACATAACCAGGCATTATCGGTTCTCGTCCGATGCGTTCGTTCTCAACCATTGACCACTTTAACTTATGTCAGCTCATTTATGCTAGCTGTTTGGCGTGCTGTTTCTTATTACTACCAATCAAGCAATTTCAAAGGACATATGATAACTGCATTATAAATCATCGTTATATTTGTTGTTGCTTCTATTGTTCAAGGCTAGCACTATTCTGGCTATATGACGGCGGTCTGTAAATTATCCTCTGTAAATCCAGTGATGGAAGTCATGAGCATCGATACACGCGACTGGGATACGATGACAAGGATATTTCACTGTCGGGCTATACTCTTTTCTCAGAATGCATGTGGGGTTTTTATGTTTTAAACGTTTATTTTGTGACATTACCAATATCCCCAGAAGCACATCAGGCACGGGAAGTTATAGGAATAAAACATATGTCCGCCTTTTACCTTTCAATGAGTTCCCTCATGTGTATATATCACCATGGGTTCATCTTTTAGAATGACCCGCTTCAGTCAGAACCACCTCTTTTCGTATAAATTCCACTTTTGTTAAGAAGGTTATGAAGTCTTTGGTCTCTCAGCTAGACACCATCTGCCAAGAGCCTCGGCCCTAAGGACCACCTCTTCTTTGGACCAACTCTACATTGGATCACCCCCTCCTGTATAATAACCACTTGAATGAAGAAAGGTATTGAACACCAATAGAATAAGGTAGGACCAACCTACAGGACCACCTCCTCCTGCATTCTTTAATGAACACCAAACATTGCCAAGAGACCTCCTCCTGTATAATAACCACTTTAATGAAGAAAGGTATTGAACACCAAATAGACTCTATCTGCGAAGAGTCATTCTACAAAGACCAACCTCTACTTGGGAACACCTGTACAGGACCACCTGCTTCCGTATACTGTGTAGTTTATTATACAGAAGTGATAAATTCTGGGGTCTTCAAGTAGACTTCATTTACCAAGAACTTCACTCCTATGGACCTTCGGACCACCTCTGCCGGGACAACATCTCTCAGTCAGCGGGATCCCATCTGCCAAGTGCCCCTCTACTAAGACCCACCTCTGCCGGGACAACATCTCTCAGTCAGCGGGATCCCATCTGCCAAGTGCCCCTCTACTAAGACCCACCTCTGCCGGTACAACAGCTCTCAGTCAGCGGGATCCCATCTGCCAAGTGCCCCTCTACTAAGACCCACCTCTGCCGGGACAACATCTCTCAGTCAGCGGGATCCCATCTGCCAAGTGCCCCTCTACTAAGACCCACCTCTGCCGGGACAACAGCTCTCTCAGTCAGCGGGATCCCATCTGCCAAGTGCCCCTCTACTAAGACCCACCTCTGCCGGGACAACAGCTCTCAGTCAGCTGGATCCCATCTGCCAAGTGCCCCTCTACTAAGACCCACCTCTGCCTAGGACTAGTTCTGCAGGGACAAACAAATAAAATTGTTTGCACTTTCGTATAGAAGTTGGTGAAGACATCTTCCTGTCAAACTTTTTAAACAGCATAAACTGCCAGACGAAAACAATATGCCCACATTTTGAAAGCGACTGAATGTTCAAAGCAAAAATGGGTATTTCAACTTTATTTAGCTCAGTTTACATAAAACAATGTCGTTGGGCTCTGCAAGATGCGTCATGTTGTACGACCAAGAAACACTCTTAGCTATGCTAACATGCATATCACTGTTTGCCGTTTCACTATCTACTACAATTTAAGGTGAAAGGTTGGCAGCTGTACTGCCGTAACTCTTACTATCCGGAATATTACTTCCGTGATATTTACAATCTGATTCAGCGCGAGTACATGTAACAGTCAGCCATGCAACAATGTAGATGCATGTAGGTCATCCTTTTTTCTTTCAATAATGTTTTCTTGAAATGTGATACATCCCTGTCAGCTATCTAATGTCAACAAAATATAATGAACTTCTACTCTATCGTATCAGAAACAACCTGGTACGGTTACAACATCGTTCAAAACTCTTCGTATGACGATTGTACATTATGAAGTTGAAATGGCAGTCAGCTGTCGTCCCTGTCAAAAATATTTCTCAAATATTCTGCTTAAATGACATTATATTGGAAACGAATTATCATAATTTTGTTTATCATCAAATC
Source organism: Haliotis rubra (assembly GCF_003918875.1). Classification (NCBI taxonomy): domain Eukaryota; kingdom Metazoa; phylum Mollusca; class Gastropoda; order Lepetellida; family Haliotidae; genus Haliotis; species Haliotis rubra. The sequence goes on from NW_025766703.1 coordinate 94,578, forward strand.
AGAATCAGTTAATAGTGTACCTCTGCGGAGTCCACTTCAAAAGAAATGGTTATTCCGAGACAATAATGCTGAACTCCAAGGTGTTGTAAATCAAATCTATTTCCCAAACGACTTTCTTTACATATAAACACGGAATCTATGTACTTCTACACAACAGCTGCAATTCAATATTACTTAAATATTATCGCTCCATCAATAACCTGATTGTCTGGTTTGCTTACAGATCGCTGTCACATGGCAGGAATACTGCTGTGTGGCCTGTGGCCAATAATGCTTACATTTTTAGTTGAATGGTGGGTGCTACCGGGACATGGTTACCCTTGTTCTGGTTGTTCATACATGCACCAATATAGTAACATCATCAAGGAGTTGCTGGTTTGACGCAAATAATGTTTACAATTGTAATTGAAGCGGCTGCTACCAGGGCGTGTTTACCCTGACGAAGGGGAAAGGAAAGTTTGTGTATACAATAAAGAAATTGACATGCATATTTTACTTTTCGTGACTGTTTATAAAAAGCATACACACACACACCCCCCCAATAAATAAATAAATAAATAAATATAAAATAAATAAATAAATAAATAAATAAATAAATAAATAAATAAATAAATAAATAAATAAATAAATAAATAAATAAATAAATAAATAAATAAATAAATAAATAAAGCACCAAAATAATAACATCAACGTCGCACTCAGCAATATAAAATGGTTCACGGTAGTCTATAAATATGAAAGTCTGCACCAGGCAACTAGTGACTGATGTGATGAGCATCGATATTCATACCTTGGATTACATGACATATGCGCCAACATGACTTAGATCGACCACCCACCTCCTGTCTGCATATTTCTCAGTCGCTAGATTGCAGTTACGGAAAACGACTTGTTCCGAATGCTTGTGGTCGAGATATGAATTGATGGAGCGGCTTGTCATGGCTTCTTCTATTTCCAAGCTCTGACAGGCTTCATGATCACAGAAACCCGCAACACGTCGCACCGAGAACACCTAAAGCTCTCAACCCATATCTTAGATGGAATTCCTTCTGTTGGCTGACAATTACAATGGTCTTTTTCCGTGACGTATTTTCGTCTAAAATTATCTTATCCGAAAGTGCACGCAGTTCGTACTTTGTATCCAGGTGTAGGTGTTGACAGTACTGTTGCCGTGTCGCCACGGCAGTATTCCTGACATGTGACAGCGGTCTGTAAACAAACCATCCGATCAGGTTATCGACTGAACAAAAAATACAGTTCAATAATATTGAATTACGATTGCTGTGTTGAAGTACCATGCTGATACGTATAGGAAATTGTTTGAGAGAAAGATGTGATTTAAAAAAAACAGTGGGGTCTTGGACCAAACTGTTCTAAGTTGACTCAGTCTAAAAAGACTCCATATATATATAGTATGACCAGAAATTATTGAGAATTTTAGGAATATGTCTAATTGGATTTCTAGTATAAACAACCAGCTATATTGTCTAATTGGATTTCTAGTATAAACAACCAGCTATATTGTCTAATTGGATTTCTAGTATAAACAACCAGCTATCAAGTGCTTGGTTTCATTCAAGAGAGACAACTCCGTTAATCCTTTTTCATTAGTTTGTGAAGACTTATCCCCCTTTGTTTACTTGCTAGCAGACGACATTTTCAGTGATCCTCAGTATGGATGATTTAGAGAAGAGGAAGTTGATTTTAGAGTATTATAACAAGGACATCAGATCAGCTAAAGTGATTTCAAGTAGAACAGGCATCCCTTTGTCCACTGTTTATCGTGTTTTGAAAAATATTGCAAATCGATATGGCATTGAGCACCAGGGAGGCGTAGGTAGGCCAAGAAAATTGACTGTCGGTGACAGGAGGCGGCTTGGTATTCTTGTTTCTAAAAACAAACGAAGGAGTTTAGAAAACTTAAGGCTGGATATGATTGATAGAGGAACTGTGGTTGTCTGTGAGGAGACAATTAGAACTGAGCTGCATGCAAAGGGTTGGCACAAAAGTCGAGGAATTCCATCACCGATCATGAAACTTGAACAAAAGGAGCGAAGGTTGAACTGGTGCTTACAGCATAGAAATTGTAACTGGGACAATGTGATTTTCTCAGATAAAAGTTATGTGTGGCTGTTTCCTAATACACTGAAATTCTGGACCTTTGTATCAAACAAACTGAAAAACCTTTGTATCAGCGCCCAAAGTACAGTCCGAAATTTAACGTGTGGGGTGGCATATCTGTGTTAGGGGCAACGCCCCTTTGTGTAGTTGAATGGAATATGAACAGTGAGTGGTACACAGATATTATCGAGGGACATTTACTTCCATGCTCACGTGTTCTATGGAAATGTTTTGATTTTCCAGCAGGACAACGATCCAAAACATCGTTCAAAGCATTCACAGGCCTGGTTTCGGACCCAAAATATGACATTATTAGATTGGCCAAGCTATAGCTCTGACCAATAGAAAATGTTTGGGGATTTATGAAAGAAAGTGTCAATAAGAAAAATCTGACAAATATTGCTGAAATGAACGAAGAAGTCGTCCGATATTGGGACAGCATGGACCACGACTTTCTAACTTCTTTGATCAGTAGTATGCCCCGCCGCATTGAAGCCTGCATTGCTGCCCATGGTGACTTGACAAAATACTAACTGTTCACCTGTCTTTGAATCTGGAGTTATGTTCTGCTAATATTCACATTTAATACGTGAGTAATGAGTGAAAAAATGAAAAATTTACAATCTTTAAATTCTCAATAATTTCTGGTTGTACTGTATATACTTTCTTTATACTATATGGCTGAAATATTGCCGTATGTCTGTACGTCTGTACGTCAGTCTGTCTGTCTGTCTGTCTGTCTGTCTGTATGTATGTATGCATGTCATGTATGTATGTATGTATGTATGTATGTATGCATGTATGTATGTATGTATATGTATGTATGTATGTATGTGTGTATGTCTGTACGTACGTTACCTCTTACATTTATGAATTGCTTAAAAACTATCAAAGATATGTTAGAAGGTATTAGTTTACAAGAAAGCTTAACAACACAGCTTTATGCAAATCACGAAAATGAATTCTCAAATGCATTCATATTTAGGTGAAATGCATCCTTTTCAGAAGAGTTAAATTGTCCTATTTTCGTCCATGCCGAAATAAACCAATAACAGTGATTTAGATGTCCAAAAGAAAGGATGAAATAAAATTCTGGTTTGAGACAAAGATAAACCATTTAAAGTCACAATTTTTCAACTATTAATAGAAGAAACAACTGTTGTAGAGTGTGTATAATTGTAAAATAATCATTCCTATGATTTCAGTCTTTTAAAACATTTTCTGCTGATTTGCATTAGTGAAAACAAGTAAAATGTGTCTTTGATATTGTGAAAAAATGTTTTGGAACATCTAAAATTATCTTCGTTAACATTTTTGCTTGCAAAGTAACATTTTTCCATTTTCTGTTTACACATAGCAATATCAATCGCCAAAACTCAGCACACATGTAAAATGAATCTATATTGTACAAAGAGAGCTAGAATGCATGGTACGATCCACAAGTACGAGAAATATGCCACGTTTAACAGCTGAAGAGAGAGAAAGAGCCATTGTAATGGTGTAGATGGGGTCGACATACAATGTTGTTGCCACGCCCTCGGATGCCATCGTATCACGGTTATAAGACTTATTCAGGGCTTCAGACAGACTGGGGTCCCCGTAGACAGACCAAGAAGTGGACGTCAACGCATCACAACGCCAGCTGAAGATAGGTACCTCCGTCATTATGGAAGTTAACGTTTCTTTTGGCGTTTAGTGTATGCTTCTGAGCGTAGCGTGGTGTTTTAAATAGAACATTTAGAGCTATTATAATTTCGGTTTATACCTCTGACTTTCCATCACAGCATGTTTATCTTCATTCTACAATAACCGCGTCACTAAGATTTAAAAAAATACATACTGTGTTGGAAAATAAGAGGTATATAACGTGATTATATACCTCTCAATGACTTAAATTAACCAATCACAACCCAGCATTTACTGAAGTCATGGTAGAATATCTTTTTAGTTCCAATGTAAGGGATGTTGCAACATTTGAAATATTATATCATCTAATTAAGCTGGGGCGTGACAGTTACTATAATTTGATACTTTTAGCGTCAAGCAAAATCTGAAATCGTTTGGAACAGTGTTCATTTGCTCCTGTTTACCGTGACGTGTGCTGGCGCTGAATCAGGTTATAAATATCACGGGAGTAATAATCCGGATGAGTAAGATTTACGGCGGTACAGCTGCCAACCTTTCACCATAACTTGTGGTATGTACTGAAACGGCACACAGTGACATGCACGGTAGCATAGCTAAGAATGTTTTACCGTAAAACATATGCTATAAACAACATACCGAAACATAGGGTGCCGGGCACGGTGTCTGCCAGCTTTGTCTCTGAAAACAACATCGACAACATCGACAAACAAACTACAGAGATAGTTAGATAAGGATACGGGCCGAAGTTGCTTTTTGAGTAATTTTAGGTAATTCCGATTTGTGGGCTCAATGCATATTAGAATAGCATTTGACATTGACGGATTTGAATCTCAGCATGTCAAGAAGAAAAAGAATGTGTTCAGTGAGGTGAGGTGAAATTGGGTTTAACGTCGCGCTTGAGAATATTTCGCTCATATGACGACGTGCATGCGTGTGTATGTGTAGGTGCGGCTGCTTGTACTAGCCCAGACTGAAGCTGGTTTTATAGTGCTAGCCCACTGAGATACCAAGCCACAGTGAAGCATGAATACCCCACTCAGACACATTATACTGACTCCGAGCCGACCAGTCCTTGTTGTACCCATTAATGCCGAGCGCCAGGCAGGGACCAACAAGTACCATATTTTAACGTCTTTTGGTATGACGCGGTCGGGGATCGAACCCGCGACCTTCCGCTCTCCGGGCGGACGCTCTAACCACTACACCACGGAGGCGGTCTGTGTTCAGTGGACATGGACGTGAGTGAGTGAACAGAATTGTAAATTGCTTTAACATTTAATTTAATGTTGGATATACAGTAATATCGAAACGCTAACAGTACACCATACAATGACATTGTACAGTTTTGCAGCCAAATAACTGACAAGAGGGACAATCAGGTTATCGATGGAGCGAAAAATACATTTCAATAATATTGTATTACGACTGTTCTGTAGAAGTACATAGATTCCGTACTGATATGCAAAGAAAGCCGTTTGGGAAATAGATTTGATTAACAGCCCAGTGGGGTTCAGCATTATTATCTCGGAAGAACATTTCTTTTGTAGTGGACTCAGCAGTAATACATGATTCTGAATTGATGATGAACAAAATTATAATCGTTTCCAATATAATGTCATGTGAGACAATATATTGTGAAAGAGGCGACAGCTGAGTGTCAATTTCAACTTCATAATGGACAATTGTTATGTGACGAACAATGGTCACTTGTTATGGTTCTTTGAAAGATGTTGGAAAGGTATAACATTATTTCTGCTCATATCATTTTGTTTGCAATAGATAGTTGTGAGGGATGTATCACAATGCAAGAAAACATTAGTGAAAGGAAAAAGCATGCCCAACATGCATCTAAATTATTGCATGGCTTACTGGTATGTGTGCTCCCGTTGAAGCAGGTTATAAATATCACGGAATAATCCGGGTGAGAACGATTTACGGCAGTACATCTGCCAACCTAAATTGTAGTATAGAGTGAAACGGCAAACTGTGACATCCATGTTAGCATAGCTAAGGGTGTTTTTTGGTCGTACGTATGTTTACCCTCTTTCCAATTTGGGCCATACTTTGTCTCGCCTGGCAGTTTACGCTGTCTGAAATGTTTGACAGGAAAAGATCCCCTCAAATGTGTTCATGAAGGAGGGTGCCACGGCAGAGGGTGTTAGGCTCTTGTCAGATGAGGTCTACATGAAGACCTTTCTTTATTAATATTATACAGAAGGAGGTCGTTCTGTATGGAGGTGGTCCTAAGTAAAGGTAGAACTTAGGAGAGGGGTTCTTGGCAGATGGGGGTAGGGTGGTGGTTGGGGTCAAGGTAGTTGAGAGAATTCAACCTTTCTTCATTAAAGTGCATATTGTCCAGGAGGTAAGCCTATACAGAGGTGGTCCAAAGGAGTGTAGTTCTTGGCAGATCATGTCCACTTGACGTGTCAAGACGTCATAACCTTCTGTATAATAAAGTACAGGTTATAACAGACGGGTGGTCCTAAGTGGAGACGGAAAAAGTATTGGGGTTCTTGGTAGATGATGCTTTACGATGATAGAGGTGTCAGAAGGGTACTTCAGTCTTGCGGGTATGATTACATATGGGGAAAACAACATGTAACAGCACCAGATCATTTCATATGTGATTTAAGGCAAAGGCTAAAAGATATGTCTTTTCAAAAGTGGTACTCTTCACTATGTATACACAATATGTTAAATCATTACTCCTGCTTTAAATAATTCATTCGTACTGAAAAATATCTTTTAGACATTAATGTTAAGAAATTCGAACAGCACAATACTGTTTCAGATGTAGTTCCCATGACCTTCTAATAGAAAAAGGTAGACATTTTAGGATACCACGGGAAAACCGATTGTGTAAATATTGTACTTATCAGGAAGTAGAGGATGAATTTCTTGCTTGTTTGTCCATTGTATGCGAATATCAGAGAAGAATACATGAAGAAATATTTCTATTTGAAATCCCGAATAGACACATTCTATACCCTCATGTCATCCCAAAATCAAACAGTCACAAAAAATACCTTGCATTGTATATATACCATGCCATGGATATGAGATCCTCTGCATCACAAGATGTGATATTATTTACGATATATTGCACCTTTACTATTGTACTATACCCTATGCTACTGTATGTGCAGGAGTGAAAATGTACCGAGTGAGTGGAGTGAGGAGTGAGTGAAGTATTGATGGAGTGATTGATTGAGTGAGTGGATGAGTGATCGATTGATTGATTGATTGATTGGGTCTAGTCATTTACAGACAGCCGCCATATAGTCAGAACAGTGCTGATTGCAGCCTTACACAACAGAGACAACGACTAGGGTTGAGAGCGCAAACAGTCATCATATGTGTTTGTAAATAGGTTGATTTGCAATAATATGAAACAACACAGTAAATAGCTAGCAATGTACGATCTCACATGAATACAAGTGATAAACGGTTTGGAACGATGCAGAACCGATAATGTCTGGTTATGTCGTAAAAATGTCAATGTCAATCTGCCCGCAACAGACCGGAGCGTGTTTAGTACTTAGTGAATGGGCCATTGTCATGCTAGTAGCACTGAGACCAATTACATTCTAAGATAGATATCGATTGCTATAGTAACGAGGGGCATAATTACATCTTCTGTATTGAAATTACGGATTTCTTTGACCACTGGTCACGGGTAAGTCTCCCCTGGTGAGTTCTGGAGAATCGGTGATGGTCGTGAGTGGTCACAATTGTCATTGACATACGGATTACTACTCCGTCATTAATTTGTTTTGATAATCCTATAAGTTGTGTACTCCCAGAGGTAAAGGACTCTCTGCTAGGGTCACAAAACACCACAGGGCCATAGCGTGGACCGCAACGCAGCGTTAGGGAATATAGCAGAGCATTACAGAACATCAGTGAGCTTGACAAAGCGTCATTAAGCATTATCCTTGGGTATCAAATTGTCAAAGAGAATAGCGGCACAACAGAATATTGCAGAGAATAACAGAGCAGCACTGACAGTATCAAAACGACACTTACATTGAAATTAATACTTTCATCATCATCATCATCATCATCATCATCATTATTATTATTGACAGAGTTACACAATGAAACATCATCGTTCTGTCAACGAACAGTATCTGTGGCTAGTCTCGATGTGAGGTTAACGAGCATTCTGGTATATACTGAGAGACGAAACAAACCATACAGCTCAGCAATTTGTTTCGCCTTTGATTTTCAGCTGAAATAATCTAAAGTTAAAGAAAAACTAAACCGCTACTGCCCTCAGTTAGCTCTTTGATAATACATCCACATGGTTATAGTTTTCAGAATGCAGGTTTGTTTCAAATTGTTATTTTTTTAAAACATAATCACAAAAAATACTGTTTGATATATTAGACATACTATCAGAAAACCAGTGGATTTGCTTGTTTTGGGGCAACTTGTCATATGGTTCAAATTCATTTCTTTCTTTACAGATGATTTTTTTTGTTGAGGCATGAGTGATGATTAAATAGACAAATGTTAATGTATCAGATTCAGTTACATAAAAAACAACATATCTTGCTACCTACCTCTCTCCCACTTCCTCCTTCTCTCTGGGGCGGTGGGGTAGCCTAGTGGTTAAGGCGTTCGCTCGTCACACTGAAAACCCGGGTTCGATTCCGCACATGGGTACAATGTGTGACGCCCATTTCCGGTGTCCCCCGCTGTGACATAGCTCGAATATTGCTAAAATCGGCGTAAAAACCAATTCACTCACTCACTCGTTCTCCCTCTCTCTCGGCGGCATTATTCCCAACTGTGAACAACACATTATTACATTATTAACCCGCTTTACAGTGTATAAATACCTCAACAATAGAAAATAATCAGGCCACATTGACTTCCCAACGACCAGTCCAATGATTCGGCCTTGAAAAGGACAGACGAATTTGTTGGCGAGAAGCTCACAGCTTCTATGCCTCTGATGATACGAAATAGCCATGAAATAAAATTCCTGTGACATCCACACGTTTTCAACCTGAAATGAAAAATGTCCACGATCATCAGAGGGTTAATTACCGGCGCTGGGTGAGTGGGCAGTTAAACGATATAATAGGTATCAATTCCTCGGTATTTAATTTCAGTATGGAATCGTTTGTTGATTCTGTTTAGACAGCAGATGCGACAATCAGGTCTTATTTGTATTAGTTTTAGTTCGGATGTATGTGAGCAGTTTTGTTGATTATGTTTGAGTTCAGGTTGGTAGGGGTGTAAAGTCTGATAGTTTATTAACCAATTCAGTCCATGTCACCCTCAAACTTTAACATCCATCAGTAAGCCGTTTACATTTATAGATAGAAAATCGATTATACGGAATGTGCGGATGTATGAGAACATTTCCTGGTATATAATGTTTACTCTGTTCAGTTACCTAACGTCACGTCTCATTTGACTATGAAAAATATATATGAAATCCATTCATCTGGGCGATTAGTTTAAGCAAGTTTCTGGATGAGTGGGTGTCACTGTATGCGGATCTCCGTTAAGTATAATACATGCATCCCTTGAAAACACAAGGACACGACAGTTGGCATAATATCTGTATTTGAAAAAGTATCGTTCCAAGGGTCTCAGAACGTCCCTGGCATCACGAAACACTTCATCCATGTACAAAACGTTGAACCAGTGAGGATCTGTGTTAGAATTATTCTTCAAACAAACTTTGAAATGTCTTCCACATGTCTTAAATAGAACCTTGAAGCCTTATAGGTTGGTACCATGATCTTACTTCTGATCAAGAGTCGATGGCTATCTTTGAAGTCTGTGTAAAGGTGAGCGTGCGTATGGGTATACTGACTATTGACCATTAGCTTGCTCCAATGTATGGGGAAGGGATATTACGGCGACTCACAGACATATTTTGCATTAAACTTCAATTACTAAAAACGTTGGTGTTGCCTTGCCGTCCGAAGACTCGGGTTTGAATCCCATACTGGCATAAAGCATAAGTCCATTGATATCTCTTGATGAATGCTACATGTTATGACGGCGCACAATACAGTTCACTTACCCCCATTCATGATCATGTCCACTAAACTCACTCACTCACTTCTCTCCACGTGTTCTCCGTCATGTTTTCATCCTATTGCTCTCTTGCATCGTCCTTATGCTGAAAGACAGTTCCGTCGATCTATATCACTGCAATATTCACTCAGCACACGAATCGGAGTGAACTTACACTCAAGGAGAAGTTACGACACATATCAACATCATAATCGACAAATTCGACTTCCCTCACTGACTAATCCTTCCCGTCTATTCGTACTGTTAGAGAAACGATATGACAAACCGTCTCCTGTAAATCACATATACAATCCACAACGCCAGATTGAAATTGACACAACATTTTAAGCACATTGCTTCTCAAATTCCTGGCCTATGCAAATGTGAGGATCTCATTCACGAACGAGTCGCCTATTTCTTTTCATTGTCCGTGTAGATTAGAGAATGTAATTTATGTCTCCTAATTTGAAGAACTTGCTGGGGAGACTGGTTTGGCTGTGTCCGACGACAGTAACGACATGCGATACAGCAACAGTATTGTCGACACCTCCAGGATCCTAGATGTAACACTTTCATGAGCATGGGTTTGGCGAATTACTGTTTGGAGGAGAATATCAGCTATGTTATGGCGTTTCAGTGTGTGAGAGGAAATGTGAAGTGGTACAGACTTTTACCAATGTTTTAAAAATCAAAAACATGTTTTGGTTCTTGGAAACATTCTTTAAAGTACACTGATATACCTCATTGTCTACAGTTAAGTATTAATTTCTGACATCTAAAAACAATTACAAGTACATATTCTTTGGACATATCCTCCGGGAAATAGAACATGATGGCAACACACTGTATATTTCGTATTAATAAGAACTACTAACACGTTTTTACCGTCTTGCCGTCAGAAGACCTGTGTTTGAATCCCACACTGGTATATAGCGTGAAGCCCATTCATATTAATCCTACACGTTAATGTGTCCAAGATTCTTTTTCACTCAGTCGATCACGTCCGTGACCACAGAATCCATTCTTACTCTACTCTCTTCCCACGTGTTCTTCGATTCACTTTCATCCTCTTTTCTCTCCCTTCATCGCCCACTGACCCCATACTGAAATTCATTTCCGTCAATCTAAATTTATATTCCATCATTCAGGTCACGAATGGACATGACCTTAAACTGTATTCAAAGAGAAACCTTAGCCTATAATCAAGTCACAAGTGACAAATTCAACAAACTCTTTCATACGAGTGAGTTTGGTTTCATCATCTCAGCTGTACCTGTTCGATGCGAGAGGGACGGGCCAGGTTACACAGATGTCTGCCAATTTTGTGACACCTAAGAACATGCTTTGGTGCTTAGAGTGAGTGAGTGAGTGAGTGAGTTTAGTTTTACGCCACACTCAGCAATATTCCAGCTATATGGCGGCGGTCTGTAAATAATCGAGTCTTGACCAGACAATCCAGTGATCAACAGCATGAGCATCGATCTGCGCAATTGGGAACCGATGACATGTGTCAACCAAGTCAGCAAGCCTGACCACTCGATCCCGTTAGTCGCCTTTTACGAGAAGCATAGTCGCCTTTTATGACCAAAATGGGTTGCTGAAGACCTATTCTACCCCGGATCTTCACGGGTCTTTGGTGCTTAGAGATCAAGTTACCCGTTCAGGGCGAATCTGGTATTCGAACCCATGTGAATAAATTATGTCTAAAAATACATTGCCATTCTGAATTGTGTCCCTTTCGCAACTTGAGCCCACTGTTAGGAGTAATGGACTGACTGCACAACAATGAACTCGAAACACTATACATATAGGTGCCTTCTCACTGAGTGAAAAACTTGTTGCATGCAACATAGTTGCAACGTGAGATCACTCTACCTAGTTGAGCCGAGTTAGACATATGGCTTGCCCTAATATCTATTGCAGGTAGCAGGCTCTCGACCAATCAAATCGCTCATATATGTGTCCAAATCAGAGCGATGACCCTTTCCTTGCAATCGTTTGTATTTGAAAATACCTGTTTGAGTAAATCCAGGTTTTGAACCCACGTGCAAAACCATGTGACAAGATTAACAACTCAGCATTGTGAATTTTGATGCCTTAAACGACACGACCACCCGTGTCCCATTGCGAATAGCACCTCAGTATTTACAGCAATCAACTCGATACACTGAAGAGATGAATCCATGCCATGAAACAGTCAACTCACTGTATGAAACAGTGGACTCACTGTATGAAACAGTCAACTCAGTGTATGAAACAGTCAACTCAGTGCATGAAACAGTCAACTCAATGCATGAAACAGTCAACTCAGTGTATGAAACAGTCAACTCAATGTATGAAACAGTCAACTCAATGTATGAAACAGTCAACTCAATGTATGAAACAGTCAACTCAATGTATGAAACAGTCAACTCAATGTATGAAACAGTCAACTCAATGTATGAAACAGTCAACTCAATGCATGAAACAGTCAACTCAGTGTATGCAAACAGTCAACTCAAGTGTATGAAACAGTCAACTCAATGCATGAAACAGTCAACTCAATGTATGAAACAGTCAACTCAATGTATGAAACAGTCAACTCAGTGTATGAAACAGTCAACTCAGTGTATGAAACAGTCAACTCAATGTATGAAACAGTCAACTCAATGTATCAAACAGTCAACTCAGTGCATGAAAACAGTCAACTCAATGTATGAAACAGTCAACTCAGTGCATGAAACAGTCAACTCAATGCATGAAACAGTCAACTGAAACAGTGTATGAAACAGTCAACTCAATGTATGAAACAGTCAACTCAATGTATGAAACAGTCAACTCAGTGTATGAAACAGTCAACTCAGTGTATGAAACAGTCAACTCAATGTATGAAACAGTCAACTCAATGTATGAAACAGTCAACTCAATGTATGAAACAGTCAACTCAACAGTCAACTCAATGCATGAAACAGTCAACTCAATGTATGAAACAGTCAACTCAGTGTATGAAACAGTCAACTCAATGTATGAAACAGTCAACTCAATGTATGAAACAGTCAACTCAATGCATGAAACAGTCAACTCAGTGTATCAAACAGTCAACTCAGTGTATGCAACAGTCAACTCAATGTATGAAACAGTCAACTCAATGTATGAAACAGTCAACTCAATGCATCAAACAGTCAACTCAATGCATGAAACAGTCAACTCAGTGTGTATGAAACAGTCAACTCTCAGTGTATGAAACAGTCAACTCAATGCATGAAACAGTCAACTCAGTGTATGAAACAGTCAACTCAGTGCATGAAACAGTCAACTCAGTGTATGAAACAGTCAACTCAATGCATGAAACAGTCAACTCAGTCAGTGCATGAAACAGTCAACTCAATGTATGAAACAGTCAACTCAATGTATGAAACAGTCAACTCAGTGTATGAAACAGTCAACTCAGTGCATGAAACAGTCAACTCAGTGTATGAAACAGTCAACTCAGTGTATGAAACAGTCAACTCATGCATGAAACAGTCAACTCAATTGTATCAAACAGCATGAAACAGTCAACTCAGTGCATGAAACAGTCAACTCAATGTATGAAACAGTCAACTCAATGCATGAAACAGTCAACTCAATGTATGAAACAGTCAACTCAATGCATGAAACAGTCAACTCAATGTATGAAACAGTCAACTCAATGCATGAAACAGTCAACTCAATGTATGAAACAGTCAACTCAATGCATGAAACAGTCAACTCAATGCATGAAACAGTCAACTCAGTGTATGAAACAGTCAACTCAGGGCTCCAAACTGTCAACTCAGTGTTTGAAACAGTCAAGTCAGTGCATGAAACAGTCAATTCGACGCATGAAGCAGTCAATTCAGTGCTTGAAGCAGTCAATTCAGTGCATGAAACAGTCAACTCAGTGCATGAAACAGTCAGCTCAGTGTATGCAAACAGTCATTTCGATGCATGAAACAGTCATACATACATACTTTATTTATGTGAATTTAGGCCATCGGCCCATGGTACAACGTTATTCATTGGCAGCCTTCAAGCTGTAGCGACGACGATTGTTAGCATAGAAGATAAACACGGCAAGATTTCTTAAAACAAGAGGAGTAGCATTACTCATCAGTCGATTACATTTACACAAGGTTGGATGGATGAAAACATCGACGGGGATAAAACGTTCACGTAGATCATCATAGGCAGTACAAATCAGTAAAAAGTGGTACTTATTTTCTACATAGTTACAGGAACACATTTCACACAATCTTAAGTTTTTTGGTTACTTTATATATCTTCCAGTTTCAGTGCCTCCAGTCAATTCAGTGCCTCAGTGCATGAAACAGTCAATTCAGTGCATGAAACAGTCAGCTCAGTGCATGAAACAGTCAGCTCAGTGCATGAAACAGTCAACTCAGTGCATGAAACAGTCAGCTTAGAGCATGAAAATGTCAGCTAAGAGCATGAATGTCAACCCGGAACATGATACTGTCAAATCGGCACGTGACTGAAATATCTGTAAATACGGTGTCAATCATACTCACTCACACCTATTTCAACCCCCGATCATGGTTTTAGCTTTGTTAGCACTAAACCTGTACTTGTGGTTACCCAAAGTGGTAAACATCTGACACCTGTATCACTTCGGGTTTTTCCTTCCGTTAATCTGACACTCTGACACAACTGGAACACTGATAAAAGTGGTGTTGAACCCTAACACTTGCTCAACGACGGACACTGTCTCTCCATGTCAGCAATGCCTTTTTAAGCATCCTCAAGGACAATCACGAATTTATTAAAAACATATTTCCAGGCACGAGGAATCTGTCACTCAGCATTTCGCTTGTTGAAGGACAAATACAGCGTCACTCCATCACCCTCATGATGAAGCGTCATTCATAGATACCTCCTTCACTTCACCCCCAACACTGACTTTAGTATCAAAACGTCCCTGATTTACCTGTCCCGCAACTTCCCATACATTCAGTTTCTCCACACAGAAAATATGCACTGCACTTCGGACGTTGAGAGAATTTTAGACGAAAATAAGTCACGAAAAAGTACCATTGTAATTGTAAGCCAACAGAAGGAATTCCTTCTCAGAAATGGGTTGAGAGGTTTAGGTATTCTCGGGACGTCGTGTGGCGACTTTCTATGATCATGAAACCTGTCAGGGCTTGGAAATAGAAGAAACCATGACAGGCCCACTCCATCAATTCACAGCTCGATTACAAGTATTCGGAACAAGTCGTTTTTCGGTAACTGCAATCTAGCGACTGAGAAATATGCAGGCAGGAGGTGGGTGGTCGATCTGGCTGTTAAATATAAACTGGTTCCACTGTTTGTTTACGAAGCAAGCATGTCGCATAATGACGCATGGCGTTATTAATTAAACGTTGCAGAAATCTGTACAATATCTGGTAAATACAGTAGATTTTGTCTACAATAGATAGTTGTGAGGGATTTATTACAGTTCGGAAAAAATATTGAAAGGGCAAAGGATGGCCTACATGCATCTAAATCGTTACATGGCTAAATGTGGTTGCCATGAGGCAGGTTATAAATATCACGGGAGTAATAATCCGGATGAGTAAGATTTACGGCAGTACAGGTGCCAACCTTTCACCGTAAATTGTGGTATATATTGAAACGGTGACATGCACGGTAGCATAGCTAAGAGTGTTCTTCCGTAAAAAAGATATTGCATAAATCAGAATAGCATACCGTAACACATGTACAAGGAAATGGGCACCATGCCTGCCAGCCCTTTACTCCAGAAACAACATAAAACAACACCAACATAAGACAACAGCAGTATCAACGACAAGATCAGTAACAACAACATCAACAACACCAACATAAGACAACAGCAGTATCAACGACAAGATCAGTAACAACAACATCAACAACACCAACATAAGACAACAGCAGTATCAACGACAAGATCAGTAACAACAACATCAACATAAGGGTATCAACGACAAGATCAGTAACAACAACATCAACAACACCACTTGGCAGATGGGGTCCAGCTAGCTGAGAGAGGTTGCACCAGCAAGGGTGGTCCGAAATGGAGGTGGTCCATAAGACAACAGAGTGATTTTCTTGGCAAATGAGGTCCACAACATAAAAGTCCAGACTTCATAATCTTTGTGCAGCAATATAAATGCATTCTATACAGAAAAGGTGGTCCTGAACAGGTGGGCCTAGGTAGCAGAGGTGGACCATAGTAGAGGTGCACCAGCTCGAAATTGAGGTACTCTTGGTAGATGGAGTCTAGCTAAAGTAATGCCAGAAATGCTTGGAAGATGCTGTTTGGCAATTATTTGATAATGGTTGATATTTCAGATTCAAAACTCATATATAATCATTCATACCACCTCGACCTACTACGGCATATGAGTGATCACGATGTACCATTCCCTAATCATAATGATTACTCGTAAAATATCGAAAAACTTAGAAAAAATCCATGGTAGAAACACTTCTAAGAAACAAACTATACTGTGACCCACCTGGCAGGCAGACAGGGTGACAGCGTTCATGTAACGCACGGGCAGTACATGTCAGGGACCGTCTCAAAATACCAAGTGTCAGTATCACTGCTGGTCGAGGACTCTAGTGGAATTACAACAGGTGCAACTCTGCTGACGTTTACGCCGTCCTCGATTTTTAGAACACGGTCTTCAGCCTTTTGCCACACTTCTGGGGTAATTCTCGCAAAAGAAGCATACACAAGCTCTTCAACGTCTGAAAGCTTGAATGTGGTATTATTGCGAGCAATAAAATTCTTTCAGTTAGCCCAGATCAGCTCGATGGGATTGAGCTCACAGTGCCGTACTGGTGTGCGCAGAACTATGTGGCCTTGTTTTGCAGCTAGTTCGTCAGTGATGTACTGGATTGGCCTTTTGTGCTGCCGGAATTTTTCCATGAGCTGGGGCTTTGTTTCTGATTGCGTTACAGGAAGTGAGAAAATCCTGCAACTGAGCCTTGAGACTCCGCGTGGTGGGTGTGATGGTACCAGGGACACGCAGGTTATGGTAACTGGCGTTATCCAAAATGATAACGCTTGGTTCGTCCAGCTGCGGTAAAAGCTGATGTACGAACCAATCCAAAAATACCTGCCCATTCATTTCGCTATGGTAGTCACCATCAGATTTCTTGGCCCCAAAAACAAAGTCACAACCCCCAATCAGTCCCTTGCTACGGGTACCAGCATGCAAGATGGTCAGTCGTCTACCTTTGCCTGGTGGTAACACTGGTGCCTTAGAACAATCTGAAGGAAGCCATGGCCACATCCGATCGGTTGAGTGATTTTTATTACATCAGGTTTCATTAAGGTATATAATTTGAAACCCCAAATTGCGGTATTCTTCAACTGAGATAAGCTGATCGCATAGACTGTGTGTTTAGAGAAAAGTACTTCTCTAAACACAGCCCTGTCATCTCACCTTTTGGTGTACCTGAACCCCATTTCTACCAGAGCTACAATTAGTGTAACAGTTGTTTTCGAGACATTTATTGTATCTTTGTTCTCATCTTGTATTTTAGCAAACGTAGTTGGGATTTTGCGTTCATACAGTTTATAAACTGCACGGCGTATGGCACCCTTATCAAAGCTATCCAGTTTGTGTTTCCTACCTGGTTTTGATTTTGACACGACCCCTGAGGTAACTGATTTGTTTACAACTTTGTAAACCTGACTATGTGTCAAATTAAGGGCTTTACACATTCTATAGTAAATCCTGTCATAGCTGACGAGAGGTTTCACCCACAGGGGCGTGTCACGCTTGGAAACAGCGTTAGAATTACATATAGGTACATAGACCCTACCCTAGTACTATATAAAAGGAAAGGGATGTAACGACGGAACCACCCCCTCCTCAATCAAAGTTAGATTTCACCACGTAAACTATTTTTAAGGCCCCGTCGAGGCCTACGGATCGAAAGCGAGATGATTTCCCTACAAAATGAGCTATCAATGGTCACAATCGGATCATTATTTCAAAAGTTATACGCCACGACTCACCGAAAACAGCTACCTCCGCAATTCCAAGCCAAAATCGTGGATCACCCAAGACAGCGAAAACTCACCTTTTAAATTCGTTTATTAATTCCAGCCACGTTGACAGCACCTATGTAGGGCTAGATTCGATCGGCAGCGCCATTCCAAGGGTCTAAAAACTTATTTCAACATCTACAAATCATTTCCTCGACAGTAAGCAGGCATTTTCTCCAAAACCATCGGCAATCATACTCACTTGTCGGCCATAGATGGCCTTGACAGTGTGTATTATACAGGTGGTCCAATGTTTAGGTGGTCCTGAAAAGAGTTGATCACTAGGGACAAGGCTCCTGGCAGATGGGACCAAGCCGAGAGACTACAGACTTCATAGCCTGCTTCATTAAAGTGTTGTTATGCGAAAAGAGGTGGTTCTTATTGAAGCGAGTCAGTCTTTTAAGAGTAAATCATGGTCATATATACACATGGAAGAACTTCATTGAAAGGTAAAGGTCGGACTATGTGTTATTCCTATGGTTTCCGGAATAGAGAAACGAGCGTTGTATGAGATTATAAATGGATCTGTGTTCAGCCTCGGTGACATGGCTGTCATCGTATCATGGTGGGTCGATGCTCATGACGTTGATCACTGGATTGTCCAGACGATCATTTACAAACCGCTATCATGTCACCAGACTAGTGCTGAAACAGCAACAAATATAACGATGATTTAGAGAACAGTCACCATGCACATTGGTTGATTGGTAAAAAAATCCAGCAGCCCGGCATATAGCTAGGAATATATATGAGCTGACATAAATACAAACGGTAAACGGTTGCGAGCGTATGCAGTGGTCGAGAACCAATAACGAATGTTTATGTCGTAAAAACGTGAATCTCAAAATTTGTCCCATAACACACATACGTGAAACCGAAGCATGTTCAGTACAAATTAGAAGTCACTGTCCATGTCATTACTTAGTGAATGTACCATTATCATGCCTAGTAGCACTGGGACCAATTGTATTCTTAGATAGATATCGGTTGCTATGGTAACGAGGGGCATAATTACATCTTCTGTAGTGAAAGTACGAACTGCTTTGACCACTGGTCACGGGTCAGTACTTTGGTCTCCCCTGGGGAGTACTGGAGAATCTGTGATGGTCGTCAGTGGTCACAATTGTAATTGGTGTGCGGATTACGAATCATTTTGATAATCCTATAAGTTGTGTAATCCCAGACGAAAAGGAGCCTCTGCTAGGATCTCCAAATGTTCCAGTGTTACACAGCGGAACTAAACGCAGCATTATATGGCGTCATGAAGCATAACAAAGTACATAGCAGAAAAAAGGTGCTTCTGAGCGTGACAGAGCATAACAAGGCGTGAAAAGGAATCATGGGACAGAGCATTACTTTGCGTTACAGAGGGTTTAGTACGTACGGATGTGAGTGAGTGAGTGAGTTTAGTTTTACGCCACACTCAGCAATATTCCAGCTATATGGCAGCGGTCTGTAAATAATCGAGTCTGGACCATACAATCCAGTGATCATCAGCATGAGCATCGATCTGCGCAAATGGGATACGATGACATGTGTCAACCAAGTCAACGAGCCTGACCACCCGATCCCGTTAGTCGCCTCTTATGACAAGCATAGTCGCCTTTTGTGGCAAGCATGGGTTGCTGAAGACCTATTCTAACCCGGATCCTCACGGGTCCGTACGGATGTGCTTATTTATGATGCGTGTGACAATGATCATTATTATTATTTTTAATATTTTCATCATCACCATCATTTTATTATTGACAGAATTACACAATGAAGCATCATCGTTCTGTCAACGACCAATTTCTGTGGCCACCCTCTCACCATTCAGTCCACTGACCAGACCAATGGACATCCAATCACCACCACGGACTAAAACAACCTGTTAGTCGGAGTTCATTAAAACACCACAAAACATTTGCTAAATAGTGTTGCCCTTTACCATTCACATAAACTTCCTTTTCAGTGCTCCACGACACACAATACAACAATCTATCTGTTTACAACCCAAGACGCTAATGACCGAAGAGGGTAATTATCTCGACGGGGTTTTGTCTGATGGTGCTGATGTCGTTAATAGCGTCACGGTTTGAGCTTCGCGAGCATTCTGGTATATACTGAGAGACCATACAACTCAACATATTTTCTTGTGGTTAATTTCAGTTGAAATGATCTGAAGTTGAAATTATATCGAATAAAACCTACGGCCCTTAGTTAGCTCTTCAGCAATACCTCTACTTGGTTATATTTTATTCAGCATGCTGTTTTATTTAAAATTGTGCTTTTGTTTAAATTATAATTGCAAAAAAGCAATCTCTGATTAGTTTATTAAGCATCTTATAAGGAAATCAATACATTTGCTTGTTTTTTAGTTTTCTCATGTTTGACTTGAAGGTGAAATTATATAAAACGTGGCCCTTCTATGTGGTTATGTTTTTCAGAATTCAGAATCAAAATTTGATTTAAATTTTGTTTTTCCAATAGCTGCAGAAATACGGACTCTGATGGGTATATAAGACATTCTACCTTTGAAAATCAAGTTTGCCTTTTCTGTCGCTAAAAAATTTCAACAATGGAATGGGTCATATGGTTCAGATTCATTTTTAGATTATTTTTTCACAAAACGTTGTAGGAATAAGTGATTATCATATGGACAAAATTAAACATACGCGATTCATATAATAGCAACTCTATGCTTATGTTACTCTCTCTCTCCCTACTCTGGCATCAGATCTTATATCCGTGATCTAATGCAGAAGAAGTGGGACACCCAAGTAGGTGTCAATAAATTACATGAAATACAACCCTACATTGGTTACACCTACTTGGGTTGTCAGTCCAGATTTGAAGAGGTCATCATAGCACGATGTCGTATTGGCCACACAAAATATACTCAGGAGTACCTATTGAAAGGTGAGGATCCTCCGTTTTGTATCCCTTGTGATGAAAGAATCACGGTCAAGCATGTCCTGCTTGACTGTGTTGAATATTCCATTAGAAGGGATATCTATTTCAAAACACGAACTATGAAGGATCTTTTTACTATTATAAGTCCTCATTTAATTATTGCATTTTTAAAAGAATTAGATTTGTACATAGATAAATATTTTATGATGGGAAATTGAAATTAATAACTCAGATTGTTAGTGGCTGTACCCTCAAGGGGTGGGGGTGGGGGTTAAAGTATTGTAAAATTATTGTCCTCCTGAGAGCGTACGTAAGTCCCAAAACTCTCAAAGTAAATTTCAAACGTACCAGGATTTTAAGTGTAGATTTTTTGTGATTTTAATGATGGCTAAATTTGAATACAATCGCCGGCTGCTGAAGGGATGATGTAAATCCAACTAGGCTCCATGTAGGTAGCAAAGGTACTGTAAGTCCCTATGATTCCCTAGTATGGTGATCGATCAACCTTCAGTTGCTGGTGATCTATAGCCCGTTCTTATATTGTACTGTTGTCTCTCGTGATATATTTTTATGATAGCGTACTAGTTTTAAATTAAGAGCTGTGATATTCTAGTAGTTTTACTGTCCTTCGATGACAGGTTTTTACGTTATACATTTATTGATTTGAATATTGATATCAACTGTTCTCGTCACGATATGGCTGCAATAATGCCAATGAGACGTTAAGTTTTAACTCACTCACTCACTCACTCTCTCCCTACTCTGACAAAAAAACGTTCTGATAGTCTATCCATACCGCATTATTAGTCCGCTTTCCGTGTATAAATACCTCAACAATAGAACATAATCAGGCCGTTGGATTCCCAACGACCAGTCCAATGATTCGGCCTTGAAAAGGACAGACTTATTTGTCGTCAAGAAACTCACGGCTTCCTTGTCTCTGATGGGATGAAATAGCCACGAAATACGATTCCCGTGGCATTTGCACGTTTTCAACCTGAAATAAAAACTCTACAATGATATAATTCCGCTAAAACGTCTTGGTGAGATGTAAAAATGTCAGACAATAATATTTATGGTCATTACTTCCTACCAGCCTCTATCAGAAGGTTAATTACCGGCGGTGGATGAAGGGGCAGTTTGGAATGATATAAAGGCTACTAAATCTATTTTATTCCAGTATTTAATTTTAACATGGAATTTGACATTAAGCATTATTATTATTTATTATTATTATAGGATATTTATATAGCGCGCATATCCACGCAACTAGTGCATGCTCAAGGCGCTGGTATATATTCCCTCGATCACTGGATGTCAATCTCAACGGCACATCGTATTATCAATCTCAACTCCCTGGGGAGTATACAACTCTTGCAGCCACTATGCGCACCGAGTTATTGTGGCTTTCTCATCCTAACGAGGTACCCATTCACAGCTGGGTGGACTGGGACACATAGTCACAGTACTTTGTCCAAGTTCACTGCACGTTGCTTTACCCGCAACTAGGTGTTTGCACGTCTGGGTCTATATCATTCAGAAAATACAAAACGATCACGCAACAGCAAGTGAAAAGTCAACAAGTGTATGTATCTTTGCGACACTACACGAAGCGATAATATATATTTTCAAAATTTATGGATGTAATGAATTGAACGGTAATTGGGAGAATGGCCCCTGACCCCTTCCGTTTGTTGATTCTGATTGACAAGCAGATGCGACGACTCGGTGTTATTCTAATTATTTTATTTTGTCACTAGAACACACATGAGGTTCGGATGTGTGATTGCACGTTGTCACTATTATGTCTGAGTTGGGAAGGGAGTTAACTCTGATCGCTTAAAGGAGCGATTCAGCCCATTTCACCCTCAGACTTAAACCAGACTGTCGTCTTGAGTGATGAGTGAGTGAGTGAAAGAGAGAGAGAGAGAGAGAGAGAGAGAGAGAGAGAGAGAGAGAGAGAGAGAGAGAGAGAGAGAGAGAGAGAGAGCGAGCGAGTGAGTGAGTGGCTTTGAACAGAATTCCACTTACATCACGGCATATCTGCTATATGTGGGACAACAAACCTAGAATCAATCAAAGTGATGGACTCAACCCAAGTAAAATACTAGAATCTGTACTTTACTCAGAAAGTGTAATTTCAAATATATCTTATGTTACAATGGAGTGAATCTGATTTTGTACCAACCATCCCTGTTGGAAGAAAATGCAGCACTTTAGACAACAAAGCCATCCATTTCCTGGTTGAACAATAAACACAAATCATAAAAGCAAACCAAAAACTGAAATTAATCAAAATCACAGGTCGCTTCATATTGATCGGAGCCTCCCGGAATACGATCAGATTCAATAGGCTTAAATGTCCACACACAAAGCAAACCAAGGCTCCTCATCACGAAACATCATCTATTGACAATGCGATTATCTAGCTCCGCCAGCATCCTTTTGTTTACATCTGTTGTTTCCAATTAAACAGCTAAACAACGTGATAGTTAATTTTGTATTTATTCTCCCATCTAAAATAATCCGAAAATAAACATGTGGGTTTGTTAAAAACATTGGCCATCCAGTTGTTGCTTGATCACGCTGTCTCATGTTAGATCAGCTTATGACTATTAACGATACAATCGACACACGTGGATCTCATTTCAAACAGGATCATGGAAATTCTAATGTCAATTCTTCGTTTCACATCCATGGGGGCCGACATTACTCCACAATGCAATTGACCATTGTCTATCGACAGTGATACAGTCAAGCTGTTAGATATGTAATTTAAATGAGTGAGTGAGTTAAAATTTAAAGTCACATCGGCAATATTTCAGCCACATCGTGACTAAAACTAGTTCTAAATTTATAATACATACAGATAATATATAAAACCCTGTCAACGAAGGACAGTAAAATTACTACATTATCACAAAATGAGTTAAAACTAGCCAGTATATATCTTTAAAAGTAGAAAACTATTTTTTGACAATACAATGTAAAAGTGGGCCAGTAATCGCCACCAACTGAAGGTAGATCATTATACTAGGGACCATGGGGACTTACAGTGCCTTTGCTACCTGCATGGACCCTAGCTGGATTTACACCATCCCTTCAGCCACTGGCGTTGATGCTGAGATTTAGCCATACATTAAAATGACAAAAATACTACGATTAAAAACCTGGTAGACTTAAATTTACTTGAAATGTTTTGGGACTCACGTACGCTCTCAGGAGGACAATATGTTTACGCTACGTTAACCCCCTTCGAAGGAACAGCCACTCACAAATTCAGTTTCTCATTTGAATCACCAATATGTAATTTAAATACTGTTGCAAGCAACATTTAACCCTACTGTGGATTGGTGCCCAAAATATCAATGCCTAGATTGTCTGACCATGATCATGTACAGAAAGGTCACAGAAAACCGAGTAGGCCGTAAAACCTTGCTTGCCCGAGAATGTGGCCTGAAATAATTTTAAACCACAATATTGCAGACAGCTCAAAATACAGTAACCGTTTAGCGTAACTTTGGTAATATTTAGGGAATTGCATTGGATATCATGTTTGTCCGTGATGACACAAAACCTTTCCTCACATCGATAAGAAATCTCTACTAAAACCAAAATGTCAAATATCTTCTCGTCACGATATGGCTGCAATATTGCCGATGTGACGTTAAATAATAATTCACTCACTCACTCAATAAAACCAAAGTCGATTTTTCGATTTCAACTACATTATAAGCATGTGTTTGGATGGGAATTGCTTTTTACATCATATCTGTCACTGGTGCATCAAAGATTTTGGAACCATTCCTGTGGCCTTGAATGTTGTAGCCATGACTGAATAACTTCTGATCAAGAGTTGTATGCCGTTCTTTCAAATCTGTGTACAGAGAGCGTGGTTACTGGTATACTTACTATCTGCCATTAGTTTGACACACTGTATGGAGAACTGACTGATTGACTGAGTTTGGTTTTACGCCGCTTTTAGCAATATTCCAGCAACATCACGGCGGGGGACACCAGAAATGGGCTTCACACATTGTACCCATATGGGGATTCGAACCCGGGTCTTCGGCGTGACGAGCCAACGCTTTAACCATTAGGCTACCCCACCGCCCCTGTATGGAGAAGGGACATTACGGTGACACGTTGGGGTGATTATTCTACATTAAAATACAATTACTTGATTAATGCTGCACGTTAAGGTGACGCACAATTGTAGTCACTCACCTACGTCCATGTCCACTGAACTCATTTATTCTCTCTCATTTCATCCCACGGTTTCTCTGACATGTCTTCATTCTCTTGTCCTCCCTTTATCACCCACTCGCCCTCATTCTAAAACCTGTGTCAGTCTACATATCATTGAAACATTCATTCAGCTCACGACTTGGAGTTACCTAAAATTGATTTCAAAGAGGAGCTACGACTTGTATCGACATCTTGAGCGACAATTTCTCTTCTGTTCTGTTTGTACTGTTAGAGAAACGCTATGACAAACCGTCTCCTGTAAATCACATATGCAGTCTACAACGCCAGATTGAAATTGACAAGACGTTTCAGCACATTGCTTCTCAATTTCCTGGACTATGCAAATGTGAGGATCTTATTCATGAACGAGTGGCCTATTTCCTTCCCTTGTCCGTGTAGATTAGAGAATGTCATTTATGTCTCCTAATTTGAAGGACTTGCTGGGGAGACTGTTCCGGCTGCGTTTAGAAACAGTATTGTCGACACACAATCCATGCTCTTTGCTGTAACACTTTCATAACGATGGTTTCGGCGAATTTCTGCTGTCACAGCACATCAGTTACGGGTATGGCCGTCAGAAGTCCCGAGTTCGAATCCCAAACTGGTATATAGTGTGAAGCCCATATGCCTTCATTGAAGCTACACGTTAATTGGCGTTGAATTCCTTTTCACTCACTCACGTCCATGCCCACAGAATTCATTCTGTTTCTCTACACTCGTTCTACATGTTCTCCGTTTTGCTTTCATCCTCTTTTTATCCCTTCATCGCCCACTGACCCCCTACTGAAATTCATTTCCGTCCGTCTATTCCATCATTCATTCAGCTCACGAATGGACACAGACCTGAAACTGTATTCAAAGAGAAACCTTGGCCTATCACCAAGTCATAACTGACAATTTCTAATAACTCTTTCATACGAGTGACTTTGGTTTCCTGATCTCCGCCCGTATTTGTTCGATGTGGGAGGGAAAGGCGAGATGTTTACCAATTTCGTGACACCCAAGCAAACTTTGGTGCTTAGAAACAAAGTTACCTGTTTGTGGCGAATCTGGGATTTGGGCCCATGTTCATAAATCATCTTCGTTGAAACACATTTTAATTTTGAATTGTGGCCCTTATCGTGACAAAGCCACCTGGTCCCTCTCTGTTAGGAAACAGGTCAGTATACACAACAATAAACTCGATACACTTTTTAAGTTCGTTCTCACGGTGATTTGATTGAAACATATTTTATTCAATTAAGAAACGGATTGGGCACATGTTATCCAACTTAAATAAGCCCTCTCCACATAGTTACAATTGAATATTACACTATATATTTCCACAGTTTAATTGTTGATGGAAAAAAGGATAGAGTCGAATATCGTAGTCTTGTACAGGGTTGAGTGTAATTACTGGAGTTTCTTAATTTAATAATTCGTTCGACTACCTACTACAGGAGGGAGCAAATCATAAAGAAAACTTAGAGCAAGGCCTGTATGTATCTTATACAATAACGATAAATTTTTCACCCTTCTTCTCTCAGATAGTTAATCCCATCCCGTTTCAAAGTATAATGATCTAGAAGAAGCATATCTCTGCAGACCAGCAACTATACGAGCCGCTTCAAGTTGTAACTTTTCTAATATATTAGATTATTCAATAGAACACCCGTCCCATACTTCAGATGCGTACTCGAAATGTGGTCTTATGAGTACAGTATATATGTTTGACAATGTTGTTCTATTCAGGAGAAACTTTGACTTTCGAAATGCTCCAATCATTTTAGAAGTCTTTTTAACAATACTTTCAATTTAATGGTGCTAACTCCCATTACATGAAAATGTTAGTCCCAAATGTTTATGAAAGTCAACTGGTTTTACATGACAATTGTCAAATTTCAAAATAATGTCTGTTTGGCCATCTTTCGTCGTAAATAGCATAGCTTCCGTTTTGTCCGGATTACAAGAAATTAGCCAGTCCTTTGCCCAATTACATAATATTTGTAGATTTTCATTCATTATTCTTTCCATCAACTGCTTTTCTTTTGACAAAGCTCCCAGTGACGTGTCGTCAGCGAAAAGCCGAGTTATACAATGTAGTTTATCTGCTATCTCATTTACATACACAATGAAAAGAAAGGGACCTAAAACTTATCCCTGTGGCACTCCTGCTTTTAAAACCAAAGGCTTAGATAACGAGCCATGAACAGAAACTGATTGATTGCGACCACTTACATAACTATCAAACCAATCAAGTAACTTTCCAATTACTCCTTACCTTAAGTATAAACCCTCTGTGCCAAACTCTATCAAAGGCCTTAGATACATCGCAAAAGACCATACAATAGTGTTCTTTGTTATCGAGTGATATACAGATTTGGTTATAAATTTCAACAAGTTGTTGTACAGGAGAGTGGCCTCTCCGGAATCCACGTTGATATTTATATAACAAATCATTTGACACAAAGTAATTGTAAATATGTTTAAATACAACTCTTTCAAACAGCTTCCCAATACAACTTATAAGTGAAATAGGCCGATATTTTGATACAATTGAGTGATCACCCTTCTTGAATAGGGGCATAACATTTGCATCACTGTTGTAATGTCAGAACACTCTTACCAGCCGAATTGGTAGACATCAGACCTGTCCTAGTTCCAACTGCTAGTCTCAGGCTCTCGACCAATCATGTGGCTCATGACTGTGTCCACTTTAGAGTGACGTCCCTTTGTTTGCAAGATTTGGTTCCGGTTCCGGGTAAATCTACGTTTTGAACCCGCATTCATAAACATGCGACAAGCAACACAACTCAGAACTGTGAATTGTTGTCCTTCAAACAACACACCATCCGTGTCCATTTGTACGTACAACAGTTCAGCACACACAGCAATATTAGAGTTCACTCCATACATGCAACAGTCAAATTGACAAATGAAAGAGTCAACTCAAAAGAATGTCAACTTAGTGCAAGAAACAGTCGACTTGATGCATGAGTGAGTGAGTGAGTTAAAATTTAAAGTTACTTTGGCAATATTTCAGCCATATCGTGACTAAAACAACATATATATTAACAATAATTAAAGCTAGAGTATAAAATCCTGTCAACGAAGGACAGTAAAACAACTAGAATATGACAGATATAAATGTAAAACTAGTAATTAAATCAATCTAAAACATTTTAACTATAGAGGACAACACAATATAAAATTAGGCTATAGATCACCGACAACTAAAGGTAGTTCACCATACTCGGGAACTTGATGCATGAATAAGGTCAACTCAGTGCATGAAACAGTCATCTAAATGCATGAAACAGTCCACTCAGTGCATGAAACCGTCAATTAATTACGTTGATACTCATTAGTGTGCCCATATGTTCAAACGTGATCATATCGGTTGCGACAGGATTTTATAATTTACTATTACTTACTATGTATACGAATTACTTGTTCTCGTCACAACATGGCTGAAATATTGCCGATGTGACAATAAATTTTAACTCACTCACTCATATCGGTTGCAGCGTTTTCAGACACAACCATAACAGTCTGTCTTATTATGAAACTAATATTGCCGATGTGACGTTAAATAATAACTCACTCACTCACTTATTATGAAACTAGTTTTTCCTCTTTCGAAAATGACAATATCTCAGCACTCATGTACAGCTTGTGCATGGAGTACAGCACAAAAGAAATCGACAAATAAAGTAAGATTAAACTAAATATCAAACGTGGGGGCTATGTTTCTTGGGTGACATTAATTTCTATATCTGATGGCAATTAAATTTGTGTCACGTATCAGTTGGTGAAATTGTCTTTGTCAGGAATCATATAAACATCGGATCACATCATGTCTAGCAAGTGAACTAGATACTTCTTCTGTGAGATTGCCTCCAAAGTTATTAAAATCGGAATACGACCTCACAACAAAGCAACATTAACAATTTGTAAAAACTTTCGATCTATACGTCTGGTAATGTGTGCTCATGGTATAACCCAGCACATAGTAATGTATGGTGGTTTTCATCTGTTAAAATGTTGATAAATTGAGAAAAAAAACGAAATAGAATCTTTGATATATTTTTGTCTGATGTCAAACTCTGCACTGATCGATACAATTGGAAAACGATGACATGTCCTTATACCATGGTAGCCAGCCTTATCCAGTCGCGTAAGTGACACATTACAACACACATGGTTTACTGAAGACCGTCCATTGAGACGTTTGTGTGAAATGTGAGGATAACCAATGTCCTCCTTTGTTGTTTGGGGCACTACTGACTAGTGGTGGTCCGAATAATTGAAAGAATCGAAGATTGGTGGCAATGACTAAACGACCAAGCAATCGATCATGTTTTCTCATAATCGAACACATACAATTCTGGAACACTTGTTTGCATTAACAATATGTTTCACAAGGTTGGTTTTGTCTGTTACATTTCATAAACATTACAAGCTCGTTCCAAGTCAGGATTGAATTTATCTTAAAGACTCCAGGAAATTTATGTTCCTAACATACTAGTCATCCTTTAAAGATGTTATATTTGCACATGGATTTTGTGGAATTTGCAAAAAGACTCATAATGTTTTTTCTTTGTTTTTTGTGCAGTAACAAACATAACCAGAAAAAGCTGATAAATGATGCTGACCAATTACTTTCGATGATTGATCGGTTGTAATGAACCAATCATCAATTATGAGATTTTATCCAATTCCCAACACTACTACTGACCCAATAACCATAGCTGCTACATTTCCCTACGTTGTCAGCTGATCCACCGATTAACTTCAATACCGTCGCTCCCACGATCCTTTATCACGATCCTTTATCACGATCCCTTATCATCAGCCCAGCATCCGTGCTCGTTGGTGACACTGAAGTCGTACCCGTCTTCAGTGATTGTCACCATATCTTGACGAACAAGTTAACATGACTGAAATACCTGTAAGGCTGCGTAAAACCATACTTACTCATCCATTTATATGTTTCAACCCTTGATCATGTATGTAATGGAATGTAGGTCAGCTTGAAGATGGCAGACAGATGTGTATAACTCCAGTGATGTGATAAGTCCGTCGCACAATGCAACAACCAGCCTTTATATAGCTTTTACACAGTCTCGAGCATTCTAGCAAAGCTAGGCTGTATCATTATCCACTCAGAACATTAGGCGATTTTCTCGAACAAAATAAAGCCAGCCAAGGAGGCAACTCTGAAACGCTATCTCAAAAGGCGTACCGCTAAAAATACTATTGCCATTGAAAATACATGATGCGAGATGTGAGCCACAACCCACACTCAAAACTTTAAACATCGTGACCCATAACAGGCATCACTTAATCCATGTGATATTACAAATTAACAAATAACAAAAAAGCACACTCGCATAACAACGTACAAAAGAAAGTACTGACCTGGTGTTTTGGGATTATTTGAAAATTATTTGTGAGTTTCGCAATTGGGCACGATATCTATGGTGTTTTGGCAACATATTAGGAAAGTGACTTATATATCACTGTAAAAACTCTTTTCAAAACATTTACGTCGCTTTAAGGAAGCATACTTTCTTTTGTACGTCAGTTTAGAAGATGGGACTAAACCCAAAAAGTACTAGAATCTGTATTTACTAAGGAAGTGTAATCCCAAATATAACATATGTTACATTTGACCACTTTCTAAAATGGCATTGTGTATTTCTCAGTTTAGAAGAAGCCACGACAAGCCACTCCATCAATTCACAGCTCAAGCACACGCATTCGGGACAAGTCGTTTTTCCGTAACTTCATTCTAGCGACTGGGAAATATGCAAGCAAAGGTGGGTGCTCGATCTGGCTGTTAAATAAAAGCTGGTTCCACTGTTGGTTTACGTAGCAGGCATCGGCGGTCAAAACGTTGTACAAATCTGTACCTTATCTGGGTGTAGATGCGCATGCATTGTGAACTTTAAAATGCTGTTCAACGCCTCCACAGTTTATTTGAGGCGTCCAAAATCATACCAAACTGCCTTTCTTGTGATTGTTTTCTGCCGAGAGCAATTTTGCTCTCCAAAAGAAACTTCACCTTCCTCGCTGTTTGGGTTCGATGCCGATGATATGGTTTGTTTGGACCAACAGCTATCTGCGGGAAATCACATTTTCCCATGAAGACCTATCCCTTATTTTCTCCCGTATCCCTACCTGAAGCACGTGTCCGTAGGACCGTTTACACGTGTCCGCAAATACTTCCACACGTAGCCCACGTTGCAAATGTGGAATGCCACGGGTTTCACAATGTAACGTGACGTCACAACAGGGGCTGCTCCATCTTCGGGTTCATCCGAGAACTGTTAAAGTTTCCGGGTCATACAGTTTTCACATTAAAACCCTGAAGATACGGGTTAGGTTTGGTCTACAGCAACCCTTGTCCTGAAACCCCACATACGTGATGCTCAGGATCTTGATGTTTCAGCTCGTTATGGTTGATGCATATATCATGTTATCCCAGTTGTGAAGATCGATGCTCATGACATCAGCCACTAGTTGCCTGGTGGCGCCTTCAATATTTACAGACCACCATCAACCATAGCAATCTGCTGAATACGGCGTTAAACAAACAACTTTTTAATAATATTATTATTAATATGTTTGTGCATTTATAAACAATCACAAAAAGGGTCAACATCTCTTGGTAGCACCCGCCATTCGCCTGATAATGTGGATTGGTCTACAGGATTGGTCTACAGCAACCCTTGTCTTGACAGGCGACATACGTGATGTTCAGGTTCGATGCTCATGACATCAGTCACTAGTTGCCTTGTGGCGCCTTCAATATTTACAGACCACCATCAACCATAGTATTTTGCTAATATTTTTGTTATTATTGATGCATTTATGAACAACCACTAAACAGGTAAGCATGTCCTGGTAGCGCCCGTCATTCACCTAATAATGTAAGCATTATTTGCCATACTCCACACGGCAGTACATATGGCTGAAATATTGCCGGGGTGACGTTAAATTTTAACTCACTCACTCACTCACTCACTCACTCACACGGCAGTATTCCTGACATGCGACTAGCGGTCTGTAAACAACAAACACAATGAGGTTATCGATGGAGCGAAAAATGCATTCCGATAATATTGAATTACGACGTGTAGAAGTACAAAGATCCTGATGTGAAAAGAAAGTCGTTTGAGAAATAGATTTAATTTACAACACAGTGGGATTCAGTATTATTGCCTCGGAAGAAACATTTCTTTAGTAGTGGACTCAGTGGAGACATAATGCTTCTGATTTGATCATATAGAAAATTATTCCTTTCCAATATAATGTAATGTGAGACAATATATTGTGAAAGAGGCGACAGCTGAGGTGAGGTGAGGTGAAATTGGGTTTAACGTCGTGCTTGAGAATAATTCGCTCATATGACGACGCGCATGTGTGTGTATGTGTATGTGCGGCTACTTGTACTAGCCCAGACTTAAGCTGGTTTTATAGTGCTAGCCCACTAAGATACCATGCCGCAGTGAAGCATGAATACCCCACTCAGACACATTATACTGACTCCGAGCCGACCAGTCCTTGTTGTACCCATTAATGCCGAGCGCCAGGCAGGGACCAACAAGTTCCATATGTTAACGTCTTTTGGTATGACGCGGTCGGGGATCGAACCCGCGACCTTCCGCTCTCCGGGCGGACGCTCTTACCACTACACCACGGAGGCGGTCTAGGCGACATCTGAGTGTCCATATCAACTGTATAATGCACAATTGCCATATGTCGATTTTTGAACGACGTTGTAACCGTATAGCATTGTTTCTGATAAGATATAGTAGAAATTCACAAACAGATAGTTATCAGGGATTTATTACAGTTCAAGAAAACATTATTGAAAGAAAAACGGATAACCCATATGTAACTTGTTTTCTTGGCTTACTGTGACGTGTACAATCGGCTCTGCTTTTAGCAGAAATTTCAAATAGATGAGGAAATTATTCATTCGTTTCTACTTACTGCGTGTCTCGCGCTGAATCAGGTTATAAATCAGGTTATAAATACCACGGGAGTGATAAACCAGATGAGTAGGATTCACGGCAGTACACCTGCCAACCTTTCACCGTAAATTGTGGTATATATTGAAACGACACACCGTAACATGCGCGGAGGCACAGCTAAGAGTGTTTTACCGTAAAAAGTATGGTATACATCAGAATAGCATATCGTAATATAGGGTAATGGGCACCATGACCGTTGGCCTTTTCACTCTTACCTAACTCCTTGGTCCTAATTAGAGGTGAGGTGAAACTGGGTTTAACGTCGTGCTTGAGAATATTTCGCTCATATGACGACGTGCATGCGCATGTGCGGCTGCTTGTACTAGCCCAGACTTAAGCTGGTTTTATAGTGCTAGCCCACTGAGATACCATGCCTCAGTGAAGCATGAATACCCAACTCAGACACATTATACTGACTCCGAGCCGACCAGTCCTTGTTGTAACCATTAATGCCGAACGTCAGGCAGGGACCAACAAGTACCATATTTTAACGTCTTTTGGTATGACGCGGTCGGGGATCGAACCCGCGACCTTCCACTTTCTGGGCGGACGCTCTAACCACTACACCACGGAGGCGGTCCTCCTAACTAGAGATGGGCCTTAGTAGAGAGGCTCTTATCAGATTGGGGTATAGCTGGTAGAGAGACTTCAATAAGGTTCTCCAGTAAAGTGTATGTTATGGACATTAAGGTGGTCGTAAGTAGAGGAGCTCCATAGAGGCAAGGATCCTGACAGATTGGGTCTGCTTGGACAGTCCAATGCCTTTCTTCACTAAATTATACAGAGGGAGGCAGTCCAATGTAGATGTGGTCATAAGAAGAGGTGGTCCTTCGGGGCTTAGCTCTTGGCGTATGGGTTCTAGCTGAGAGACCAAGGACTTCATAGCCTTCTTAATGTTACTGTTATACGAAAAGAGTGAAGCGAGTCAGTCTGCGGACTTTAAAGAGTAAGCCACGGTCATATATACACATGACGCAACTTCTTTGAAAGGTAAAGCATTCATATAGGTTTCCGTGCCTTTCTGGTGGGGATATTGCTATTGTCATGATATAAATCTTAAAAACAAATGACCACCAATTGTATTCAGAGAAACGAGTAAAGCCCCATAGCGAAATATCCTTGTCATAAGAGACAGTTAAATGGATCAGTGGTCAGCCTCGGTGACATGGCTGTCATCGTATCCCAGTCGAGTGGATCTCTGCTCCTAGCGTTCATATCACTGGATTGTCTGGACGATGATTTGCAGACCACCGTCGTACAGCCCGAATAGTGCTCACTGCCGCCTGACACAACAGAAACATCAACAATGATTTAGAGTGCAGTCACCATATGTCCATGGAAATATCTGGATTTGTAATAATCTGAAACAGCTCGGCAAATAGTTAGCAATGTGCGAGCTGACATAAATACAAGTGGTCAACGGTTGAGAACATACGCATCGGACGAGAACGTATAACGTCTGGTTATGTGGTAAAAATGTCAATCTCAGTTTGCCCATAAGACATAGGTCAAACCGAAGTGCTTAGTACTTATTAAAAGTCATTGTCCGTGGCATGACGTAGTGCATGAACAATTTTCATACTAGTAGCAGATAGATATCGATTGCTATGGTAACGAGGGGCATAATTACATCTTCCCTATTGAAATTACGAATTGCTTTGACCACTGGCCCAGTAGCTTGGTCTCCCTGGAGAGTAGTGGAGAATCTGTGATGGTGGTCAGTCCTCAAAACTGTAATTGGTGTGCGGATTAGCACTCGGTCATTAACTCGTTTTGGTAATCCTATAAGTTGTGTCATCCCAGAGGAAAAGGAGCCTCTGCTAGAATCACAAATACCACAGGGTCGTAGCGTATAACTCAATGGACATTTTGGAATATAATAGAGCATTACAGAACATCATTAAGTGAGCGTGACAACAACAAGGCATGAAAGACCATGTCAGCATCATGGAACATTGCAAAGCATAACAGAACGGCACTGAGGGTAACAACGTGTCACTCAGCATAACAAATCGTCAATGCAGCATTATGGATTATAGAGAGAATTATATAACATCTTTAAGTGTAACAAAGCGCCACCGAGCGTAACAACAACAAGGCATTAAAGACCATGTCAGCATCATGGAACATTGCAAAGCATAACAGAACGGCACTGAGCGTAACAACGTGTCACTCAACATAACAAATCGTCAAAGAGAAGAACGGCACAGCGGAACTTTACAGAGCACAAAAAAGCGTCAGTGAGTGTCACTTAGCATTACAAGGCGTCACAAATCATAACTGCCCAA
Source organism: Haliotis rubra (assembly GCF_003918875.1). Taxonomy (NCBI): domain Eukaryota; kingdom Metazoa; phylum Mollusca; class Gastropoda; order Lepetellida; family Haliotidae; genus Haliotis; species Haliotis rubra. Next base: position 129,881 of record NW_025766703.1, read on the forward strand.
CAGAACATTACAGAGCATAACAGAGTGGGATTGAGCGTAACAAAACGACACTGACATACTAATTAATACTTCCATCGTCACCATTATCATTATTGTTTACAAACTTACACAGTGAAACATCATCGTTCTGTCAACGAACAGTATCTGTGGTCACTCTCCCACCAGTCAGTCCACTGACCAGACCAATGGACGTGCATCACCACCACGGACTAAAACAACCTGTTAGTCGGAGTTCATTAAAACATCACTGACCCTCCCCAAGAACATTTGCTAAATAGTGTTGACCTTGAACATTCACATAAACTTCCTTTTCAGTGCTCCACGACACACAATACAACAATATATCTGTTTACAACCCAAGACGCTAATGACCGAAGAGGGTAATTATCTCGACGGGGTTTTGTCTGATGGTGCTGATGTCGTTAATAGCGTCACGATTTGAGCTTTGGTAGCATTCTGGTATATACTGAGATACAACAGAAACCATACAACTCAACATATTTTCTCGTGTTTAATTTCAGTTGAAGTTATCTAAAGTTGAAATGATAGTAGTTAGCTGTTCAACAATACCTCTACTTGGTTATATTTTTTCAGAATGCTGTTTTATTTGAAATTGTGTTTTTGTAATCGCATAAAACAACCTGTCATTAGTTTAGAGACGACAAAACTTCATGGATGATAAACTTCTTAATTTTCACAATAGGAACGTTTCGGTATAGATTCTTATACCGCTTTCAAGTCCAAGTTTGTTTCCTACCTAGAACACAGAGGAGGTTCGGATAGATGAGTGGAGGTTACTACTGTTATGGTTGAGTTGGAAGGGGAGATAACTCTGGTGGTATTTTTGAGCGATTCAGCCCATGCCACCCCAGACTTTAACAACCACCATATATATATATATACACAAAATGTTCAAAATAGTACAGGTGTTCAGTCATAAATATTACATAGATAAATAAAAGAGGAGAAAAAGGCATTCTGTTTTTATTTATCTATGTAATATATATATAAGAAGAAGTTTCTGAAATAATCACAAGACACGGACAAAGAAGAAGTTTCTGAAATAATCACACGACACGGATCTTCTCCAACATGTTTCACTTTTATCTTCAGGGAGAAGTGATTACAGTTAAACGGATTATGTTATGACGTCACTTTGTCATGACGTCACAATGCCAATGTGACGTCATGGCAACGCCGCGTCACATTTGTATACAGTTGCATTGTGACGTCACGTTATATGAAAATCGTGTATACGGAATATGCGGATGTATTAAATTCACATTTAAAATGTGAATATCTGTGTTAGAATTGATCTTCAGCCACCAACTCGACTACCGTGATCTGGTTGTCAGGCTAACTGATTTGCTGGAAGAAACAAAAATAAAAGTAACATTTAAACTAGACTATCGTCTTCAGTGAGTGTGTGTGTGCGGGAGTGAGATACTTTGAAAGGAATTCCACTTACACCTCTGCTCTCAGACGTTCTCAGAAGCTGCACAGTTTGGTGAAACCTGTGAACACCGACAAGAGGCTACCAAACCTAGAAACAATATCTAAGTGGTGGACTCAGTCCAACAAAAGTATTAGAATATGTACTTTACGAAGAAAGTGTAATCTCAAATATAACATAATTATGTTACAATCGGAGTCAACCTGATTTTCTATATAGAAATGCTGCACTTTAGACGACAAAGCCACCCTTTTTCCCGGTTGAACAATAAACACAAATCATAAAAGCAAACCCAAAACTGAAATTATTTGAATACAGTTGCATTGTAACGTCACGTTATGAGTATGAAAATCGTGTATACGGAATATGGATGTATTAAATTCACATTTAAAATGTGAATATCTGTGTTAGAATTGATCTTCAGCCACCAACTCGACTACCGTGATCTGGTTGTCAGGCTAACTGATTTGCTGGAAGAAACAAAAATAAAAGTAACATTTAACCCCCTGGCTGCCGAGGTTTTTTTCAGGCGCACATTTTCATACGCTTTGAAAAGTGATCGTTGTGCGAGAATTGCGCTCGCGTGGTCCTGGATCTACGTACGGCTATAAAATTACACAGAAATGTAGAATATTAAATTTCCTATCCGTTGGTGTAAATATAAGTGCAACTACCTCGGCGGTTTGTGAAATAGACACTGCTAAATGTTGTCAAATTTTTTATGCGTTAAAAACAGTAATTTTATCCGCTTTTATCGCGCACCGATAAAAGCTTACTGTGCTACGAATTTTTAATGTGGCATCTTTACGGAAAGTGTGAGCAGAAAATACAGCCTGATATCTGAACGACATAAGTGTATATGAATTGGGTTTATGTGCTTATTGCATAACGTTATACGCTCAACATTAAAAATGACTCGCAATAAATGTCAAAAAATGGATTTTCTTCTATGACGTCAAACGACGACAGAGAGGTCATACACATATAATGATAAAGGGGCATAACTCCGTTTATGCGTAAACTAGGTCCATGTAACTCAGATCACTTGGAGAGAATTTGTTGTGTGGATACGGACGCTATATTTTCGTTATTTTATGTTCATGGTGAACCAAACTATCCCAATTCAAAGTTCCCCAATGTGAGCGGATGCAGTTTGGTAGTTTCACAATTTACAAGAAAAATGACAACGTATTACATGTGAAAGCACGTAATAGCGATTTGAATGGCCCTATCCGATATATAAGTTAGTTCTTCGATTCCCATATTGTCCTGTTTGTGTAGATGTATTTTGACTAATTTTGCATCGTTATTACCAGAGTACTAGCCATATCTTCAAATGTAATGAAATTGCTGAAAATAATACACCATTTTAGTTGACGTCATTGCTTGTTTTATGCATTTTGCGACGTCGGAAAAAAGACGACACTGGTATGCTGTTTAATTACATATCTCACCTAATTTCCTTTAATTGTGTGAAAAGGTCTCAGCTTTATGTCAGAATTTAAGACTCTTTAGACAAAACATAAAATGACTGATTTTCCATTTTAAATAGTGTCCTGAATATATCAACAATTAGACAGTTTGACTGTGTATCTTTTTGTATGAGAAACACGCGCACCTGTTTGGCATCAATTTAACCTAAATGAAAAATAACATTTCACAACACCGAATATTTTGTTTAGGATAAGAATTTTCTTTGTTTATGATTATGTAGCTATTTCTCTTCATAAGTATGCAATGAAGAAAGATGCAAAATGATAGCTTTTATATATGGAACTAGTACGTACTATATATTAGAATGTGGATGATAGATTTGTCCAAATTAAGACATGACATGGTTTATATATTTTTAAACAATTTTCGTATAAATATAGTTAGAGTTTGATATCCTGTCATCACAATATTTTTAAATCGAATATGAATTGATTATATTATCGAAAACAATGATAATGAATCATAAAACGTTTCCGACAAACGCGCATCTGGCCAATCAATTTACATCATTGTTTTCTCTATAAACCGACACACAAATGTGCAAAGAACAAGACAATTCCTTTAAATATGTGTGCATGTACATTTCATACTATATATAAATCATTTTCATTAATATTATCAGTTGTACTTATAAGGTTGAATTAAATCGCCGTTCAGTAACCTGTTCATGTGAAACTGCAATATTAGTCCAAATGCATTGAATATTGTACATCATAGGAACTAACGCAATTGCAGTTATGGCTACGTTTGATCTTCTAACACTTGTGTAAAGGTTTAGAATATGGTGTATTGCACTAAATATGTCAATTTCTTATGTAAATGTGATTCAAACAATCAAAAACTTTCAAAGAATAAAACACCGTAAACCCTATATGCGCGTATGATATGATATTGAACAAGGCTAAATGTGGATACTGAAGTCAGTTTCATGAAAAAGTATCTGAACTATACGCAAAAATACACCATAATACTGACAGTGTAATCGGAAGGATTGGGCGATTGTGTTTACTCTGGTTCAACCGACCTTCACCTCAAAGAAATTGCTTAATATGTACAACAATGTTGACGTATGACATCACTACCGCTGACCGATTTCTTACAAAATGGCGGCTTTGCTGACAAGGGTACACAGGATTTTGCAAGGACCCTTCTATTGATTCAGGGATCGTTTGTCCATAAATATGAGATGTAAGTAATCAGAATGATTCTGACTATCTGTGTATTGTTATATGTTTTTATCGTTTTCACTAAAAGTAAGAGAAAAAGACAGAAATGCAGATAATTACCGTTGTCGTTCTGCGTGATTTTCCGTCAGTCATGGCGTCACGCTGCACGGTGACAAAGACCAGTTGCAGTTTGAGTCTAAAATGTATGGGGAGTTCATTGATGCATTTTTCGAAGCTGAATATGAAATATACGTGATGAAATAGGCGTCTCAATACCGGCCTTCGCGAAACGTGATTTTGTAAACACTATCCAATATGGCGGAAAGCGCTCTACGGCGTTCGTGTAAGTGTATTTTCGAAAACATCCCAACCGATTCTAGATTCATCGGCAACGTTTCAGAATTATCATTAGCGATTTCATGTTAAAGTGATATCAGTGTTCATTAATATGTTATTTTTGAAATTCAGTACTCCCAGTAATTATCCGATTTTCACATTTCAAAACATACAGCAAATAACGCTGTGAATCGCGATTTCGTACTGTGTCAAAAATGGCGACATTTTTTATGAAGCCTATTTTGAAAGGTCATTTTCAGCACTTGAGCTTTGTCTAAAATAATAGTGGATGGTATCAAGAAACAGGAAATTTCCCGCAGAATTCGAAACTGTGAAGTGTATTTGTGTGCATGGGATATTTTGATTTTTATTGGACTTGAAATTGAGGGTTAAAGGGGAAGGACATATATGTCCCTGTGGCAAAACAATATCGTCTTCAGTGAGTGTGTGCGTGCGGGAGTGAGTGAGTGAGTGGCTTTGAAAGGAATTCCACTTACACCTCGGCATATCTGCTCTCAGACGTTCTCAGAAGCTGAACATTTTGATGAAACCTGTGAACACCGACAAGAGGCTACCAAACCTAGAAACAATATCTAAGTGGTGGACTCGGTCCAACAAAAGTATTAGAATATGTACTTTACGAAGAAAGTGTAATCTCAAATATAACATAATTATGTTACAATCGGAGTCAACCTGATTTTCTATATAGAAATGCTGCACTTTAGACGACAAAGCCACCCTTTTTCCTGGTTGAACAATAAACACAAATCATTAAAGCAAACCAAAAACTGAAATTAATCAAAATCACAGGTCGCTTCATAGTGATCGGAGCCTCCCGAATAAGATCAGATTCAATAGGCTTAAATGTCCACACACAAAGCAAACCAAGGCTCCTCATCTCGAAACATCATCTATTGACAATGCGATTATCTAGCTCCGCCAGCATCCTTTTGTTTACATCTGTTGTTTCCAATTAAACAGCTAAACAACGTGATAGTTAATTTTGTATTTATTCTCCCATCTAAAATAATCCGAAAATAAACATGTGGGTTTGTTAAAATAAACACTGGCCATACAGCTGTTGCTTGATCACGCTGTCTCATGTTAGATCAGCTTATGACCATTAACGATACAATCCACACACGTGGATCTCATTTCAATCACGATGATGGAAATTCTAATATCGCTATCCGTAACTTCTCCTTCGTTACAAATCCACGTCCATGGGGAGTGATATTACTCCACGGCGTGCAACGAAATTGACCGTTGTCCATTTCATCCACACTGAAATCGACAATGATGCATTGCAGCTATGGTCCTCGTTAAAGGTTGTTTCCGTGTTTCCCTGTTTCCTTGGGGAATGCGACACTCCACCACGGCCATGTTTTAATGGCGGCCCGTAAAGCTCACTGCCTACCCGACAACCCTTCAAGGGAGATAATTTGTGCCCCTTTTGCCTCGTGAAGTCTCGCCACGCGTTAGACCGCGTGATGACCGCCGTTATTCCATGCCGATACTTTGGATATTGTCGCAGACGAGCTTCCTTAGTGCTTAGGGTTAAATGTTCGCTGGAACTTTGCATAGCTCTTGGGAAATAGACTTTGGTCAGTGTCATATTCTATACCCTATCGTGTGCAATAGGAACTTTACGAAATGGGAAGCAGTCTGATTCTCGTGGTCATCTGGTATCTCTTTATGGAGGGTCATTTTCGCACGGAGGGACATAACTTTGTCTACATCATCTGACACGATCATCATCTCAATACAGATTTAAATACGGATGTATATTGTTTTATGCCGCCCCTTTCTGCTGGTTGTGCCATCGGTAAATAATCGTTTGTTCATAATATTATTGAAGTTTAATCGGAAATTCCTGTTTCGTTTATTCGCCAAGTGTGTTTGACATCCAATGATCGAGAGAGAAAGACAAAGCGCCTTTGAGCAGCCAAGCTGGATATTGACGCTATACAAACAGTAACATACTAATAAGCTTCAGTTTAATTCAAGGAGGAGAAACGATGCAGATTCTGACTGCTCGCATAATCTTGCATATTATATAACACAGGATTGTTTGGCTTCCATAGAAGTTGGGTAAGGGTGGTAACTGACAGGAAGGTAACTGACCATATATTCGTTTATCCGGACGAAATGTGAGAATAGGCAAGTCTGGATAAGGGAGGTTCGATTGTATACTCCACCTTAGATTGTCTGGTGATCGGTGGAGATACTGGCTAGAACTGGTGTTCAGCAACCCATGCTTGTCGTTGCAGGCGACTGATGGAAAGGTGCAGTGAGGCTCGCTTAATGCCGTCATTTCCAATACGTAGATCGATGCTCATGATGTCAATCACTGGGTTTTCTGGTTATTTATAGACCGTCGACATATAGCTGGATACTTGTTGATTGCAACGTTAAGCAAATTAATATTATCCTCGTTTGTTTGTTTGTTTGTTTGTTTGTAGTTTGTTTATTTGTTGTCATACTAGTTTGTATGAAGTCAATCAGTGGTTTTCCTTGTGAAATATAGTCAGCTAACAAAATATCCTATATATCTAAGCTGCAGGGTCAAAGTGGTGAGTGAGTTTAGTTTTACGCCGCTTTTAGCAATACTCCAGCAAGATCACAAATGGGCTTCACACATTGTACCCATGTGGGGAATCGAACCCTGGTCTTCGGCGTGATGAGCGAACGCTTTATCCACCCATTTCACCACCGCCAAAGGAGATACACTATTAAAGTAGATGGATTTGACTCAAACTTGATCAAACTTTACTAATCCGAAAACAGTGACAGAAAATCCGTTAACTCAAGACCAAACCACAGTCGTCGGTTTGCCATGGGGCAAAAACTCTGGACATATTTTTTCGGATTCGGCGGAAATGGCATAAAATAAATTGGATCGTTGCCAAAACTTCACTGCTAACGAAAAAGCACGAAATATATGTCAGATGCCCTTTTTATTCCACCACAGTGTGAAGGTCGTAGGGATGAGCAAATAGTTGTCCGTCATTCCGAGATTGTAAAGACACTCCAGCTGTAAATGTGCAGTCACTAGGGGAACGCTACAGGCAGACTGGCAACAGCCTCCGTGGTGTAGTGGTTAGAGCGTCCGCCCGTAGAGCGGAAGGTCGCGGGTGCGATCCTCGACCGCGTCATACCAAAAGACGTTAAAATATGGTACTTGTTGGTCCCTGCCTGGCGCTCGGCATTAATGGGTACAACAAGGACTGGTCGGCTCGGAGTCAGTATAATGTGTCTGAGTGGGGTATTCATGCTTCACTGCGGCATGGTATCTCAGTGGGCTAGCACTATAAAACCAGCTTCAGTCTGGGCTAGTACAAGCAGCCGCACATACACATACACACGCATGCACGTCGTCATATGAGCGAAATATTCTCAAGCACGACGATAAACCCAATTTCACCTCACCTCACAGACAGACTGGCTGTACACTGAACAGTGCAAAATCAGGCATCACAAGCATTATGACGTCACAAGCAGGCCTGTACTTTCACGTTTTGCCCTTGCGTAACATGCTCGCCACAACAACAGAGTGAGTTAGGGTTTTACGCCGCTTTTAGCGATATTCCAGCCATATGACGGCAATATCACCAGAAATGGGCTTCACACAATGTATCCATGTGAGGAATCGAACCCGGGCCTTCGCTGTGACGAGCGACCACTAGCTACAGAAACTGCAGCAACATCGTTAGGACGGCGTATGGGTTGAAACATGAAGCTACGACGTTTCCGTGTCGCCCCCGTGTAATGACCTTGACATTGAACATTAACGTCCAAGACGGTACACACGTGAGGTGAGGTGAGGTGAAATTGGGTTTAAAGTCTTGCTTGAGAATATTTCGCTCATATGACGACGTGCATGCGTGTCTATGTGTATGTGCGGCTGCTTGTACTAGCCCAGACTGAAGCTGGTTTTATAGTGCTAGCCCACTGAGATACCATGCCGCAGTGAAGCATGAATACCCCACTCAGACACATTATACTGACTCCGAGCCGACCAGTCCTTGTTGTACCCATTAATGCCAAGCGCCAGGCAGAGACCAACAAGTACCATATTTTAACGTCTTTTGGTATGACGCGGTCGGGGATCGAACCCGCGACCTTCCGCTCTCCGGGCGGACGCTCTAACCACTACACCACGGAGGCGGTCTACACACGTAAGGAAAGGACGACGCCGACAGAATCAGTTTCCAAAACGAAATTTAAATTGAATGTTGTGGGGAAAAAAAATCTCAAAATGAAAGGGTCAAGAGATATAATAAATTATTTCAACAAACCTAGCACTAGATATTCCAGTTGCTCTTAAGCAAATTGTATAGGACCAGCCAAATGAAACATCCACGTTATCAACAAGATACCGGTTAAAAATGAGAATATGTTTGGAAGCCAGAGATTTGTAGTGTACTTCATTCGATTTCACGCCGACTCATTGGCAATACAGAATAGGCGCATAACACGATATCTGTCAGTTTATCGACGTGCAATAACATGTATTCATGATGTAGAAATGGTTCTACGCCACAACACAATCGAGCAATTACCCTAAAAGTGACCCCCGAACGGCAACAATTTCGTCCCCCACTTGTCAATTTCTATGGCCATTGTATGTGTGGAAACTTCTGGCGTGAAATTGATTCCCCGTGTCAATGTCCATCACATTCCCCGCTCCTTGCGACTGATCTATTACAGGGCACATTAACACGAGCGGTTGAAATCAACACCGCCATAATAGATATGTTGGACAACAATGAGTGATGATTTACGAGTGTTGTCGGGGCAGTACATTTCACTGTGGTTGTGAAATCAAGCAATTATCGCCTTTCGTGAAGTATCAGTGCCACATTAATGTGGATCGCTCACTCTGCACACAACATACATTGGGTTTACAGATTAGCTTGGTTGAATGTCAGATGTTATTAGTGTTGTTTGAGAGAGAGAGAGAGAGAGAGAGAGAGAGAGAGAGAGAGAGAGAGAGAGAGACAGAGACAGAGAGAGAGAGACAGAGCGACTGAGACACAGAGAGTAAGAGAACTCATAGAGAGAGACAAGGAGATTGAGACAGAGGGAGAGAGAGAGACAGAGTGAGAGAGACAGGGTTGCGAGAGAGAGAGAGAGAGAGAGGGAGAGAGATACAGGGGGAGACAGAGAGACAAAGAGATCGAGACAGAAGGAGATTGAAAGAAAAAGGAAGACATAGAGAGGTGAAGTGTTGTGATGAGACAGACACGTTGTGACGTGTTGTGTTGAGACAGAAACATAATGAAGTGTTGTGACGAGACAGACACGTGGTGAAGTGTTGTGATAAAACAGACACGTGGTGGAGTGTTGTGATGTGACAGAGACGTCATTATTCCATATCAAAATCACTATTTTCTGGTTACTAGTACAGGTCGAAATAGGAGAAAATGGGCCCACATCATCGAAACATACGTCATCAAATTTGCTATAATAAAGATGATAAGTATATTTAATCAACGTGGTCGTTCAGATCCATGGTTTATGTGTACGATATCGTGACAATAGCGAGCTGACACGAAATATCAACGCACATGTCGGTGTTGAACATGTGACATTGTTTACATTTCGGACACGTAACGACGACTTTCGTCTCTCGAAACTACTTGAAAAACGTTTCCGTGCTCTAAAGTTCTGGTGACGTATACTTTGGCATAGTAACGAGGAAAATAGTATGAAAAATTCTAACCACCCGATTTCGGATTTTTCCGAATATATAAATATATCGAGTGTCGCCCAGTAGTGAAGGCCGCCATTGGGTAGCGCAGCAGACCCCAGGAACCAGACTCTGGCGGATATCGGTCATCAGTACTCTTTCAGAGTAATTCATAAACATAGAGGCGTTTAGCAGAAATGTCTTATTGCTGTGGTCTTGTGGTTTCAGTTTTCACTTTTGCATTGCAGGAGAATACGTGAAAAGGAACAAAACCTCCATATCTCCTGGTCTACTCGTAGACAGTCTGACTGAAATTGTGAAAATGAAATGCCACTGACGGGATTCGAACCCAAAAAGCATGAATAAGAAATTTCTTCGACTATGACTTGGAAGGCATACTATGAAAGTAACAATGAAATCTTCGTGACAGTATATAAAATCATGTTAATTGTTTTTTGGTCAGTAACAAATCGTTAATTTGAATACACCAGATCGATGAAAGTATGAAATCCTTTCAATGGCAAAGAAACCAGGACACACACGTACTCACACGCGCACTCACACGCGCATGTATGTGAAACAACATCCAAAGCCCCCCAAAAAACAGCACAAAACACAGACAGTGAATGGGACTTCTCCCAAGAAACACTGCCTTTCCAGAGTATATGGACTCCTCAACACTGCAGCCTTCTGTATTACCCAGAGTGTCAGAAGGGCTGTGCTCCCAGTGGAGAACCCGGGCACTCTCCTGATCTGCGCCAAGAGAACAGGAGGTACCAAACCAAGGGCACCGAGAAAAATGGGGAGCCTGACGACAGTGTATATGGGATAAAAGCGAGACATTTCAAAGGTGAGGTCATTTAGCAAGAGCTTTGCCAATCACGTTACTGTCAAAAGGGACAGAAAATTCATCGATATACATAAATTCATTAGCTTTATCAAAAAGGGCAAGATCAGGTTTGTTGGCAGGAATTCCTCTGAGGCTGTATATGGGCCTATTCGAAAGAAGTTTAAAAGCAGTATTTTCCATGACGCCCTGGACATGTTCAGGGTTGTACCATGGATGGACCTCGGAGTCAAAGCCACATGCATGGCGAAGACGGTAGAATACGCAACGAGCCATGCCATCATGTCTCTTAAGATATGCTGTTTGTGCCAAGGAAGGGCATCCACTAACAAGGTGTTGGACAGTCTCTGTAAATTTATTGCACAGTCGACATTTCATGCAAATATTTTCTTTAAGAATCACATTAAGGCGATTGCAAGTGGGAAGTGACTGGTCTTGGGCATCAAAAAGGAAGCCCTCAGTTTCACATTTAAGACCAGCCGACTTCATCCAGGCGAAGGAGTCGGTTGGATTGCTATTCTGTTCCACACACTACATGTACACACGAAGCAATCGTTTCTCAGAAGGCTTCTCTACAAATGACCGACTCTGAGCGGACATGGTGAATAACTTCACCTGGTTTACTCCCATCGCTGTACCGTCCAGCAGTACAACGCCATCAACCAAAATCAACCTCAAATTTCATGTTCTGTCCAACCGTATTGGCACGTTTAAAATAGCTGTGGAATTCCTTGCTTTCATCATGAGTCTTGACATGCATCACCAGAGGATCATCCGATAAATAAATATGTGCAAAAGTACACAATAAAATTCTATCATAAAGAGCCTCCACATTAATCAAACCCCGACCTCCAGAATTGATAGGCATATATAAACGGTTGAGAGAGCAACGAGGGTGGTGGGCTCTGTTATCAGACATGATCCTTCTGGCCAGGCGATCAAGACTCTGGATGTCTTGTTTGTCCAATCAACTACTCGAAAGGAAGAGAAAAGGACTGGCACAGCAAATGTATTGGTGGCTTTGACCTTGTTTAGCTCTGAGCTCCAGATTTTCTTTAAGCAAGTTTTATACTTGGACCGAAGTTTGTCTAGAGCTCGTCTCGAACTTGCATTCCAAGATACGTGTAGGCTTGATGCTGAATAACAACTCCCCCTCCCCACACACACACACACCCCACACCCCCTCTCCGTAACTTGACCAATCCATAATTAATTACCATGCCACGTTTCAGATGAAGAGTATCACATTTGTCGAGTCCAAATGTCATGCCAATATCATTAGAATAGACAAAGGACTGAAGGAGTTCCCCTGAAATACTCCCCTTCTGATTGGAGTAGATTCCGACGTCTGCACCTGCCCTTAGCGAGTACATTTCAACTTGAGTCGACCAGCAGCTTATTAAAGACTTGAGTAAATCAAGTAGTCGCTCGGGGAGGTCAATACAATGCAGAAACATTAGAATACATTTATGAGGGGCAGAGTCGTATGCTTTTTTTATACAAGAAGTTGATCCTTGCACCCACAACATCCCCTTCTCGTCCCCTTCTGCTCTCCATAAACTATATCATTGAAAAAGCAGTAAGTTGAAACGAGATTTGTCTAACACCCTGTAAATATTTTATATTGTGTATTCAAACGTGTGATGTGTCCGTGGAGGACGGGAGTCTGGTGGTTGAGGGCACTGGTTCCAGGAACAGTGTTCCTTTTGCCCAACACACCACTTCGCCCTTTACTTCACCTAGACGGGTGGTAGAACTGGCCCGGTTCTATCAATCGGCTGGTCACGCCAAGCCCTGTGCTACAACTGTATAATGTTGCACAAACTTTTGAGAATTATTAGATATATTTTTAAGTCTTGGCAACTTTTTGAACTCAGTCTTTCAACTACACAATTTCATGTATGTTTTTGCCTAGAGTCGTATGCCCAGAAGGCGTGGCTCATGGGCCAATCTGGTGGAATCATTAATCCTTTAGTTTTTCTGCTGGAGTATAACATCAGGGTGTCCTCGGTGCTGCAAGCTGGAGACCCGCTTGTTTTTAGCATTGCCCCTGTGATACTCCGTGGTGGGTGGGGAGCCCGGATGATGAAATCTAAACACTAAACATGGCTTATGAAATCCTAACAAAGAAAACCAAACGTCCTCTTGAAACTGATCCTATTGACGATGACCTCAGACAATCCAAATCAATTGACTTTTGGCCACGTTTTGTAGTGATTGAAACTGTTGACAAGACACTGTTATAGTTGAACCCTTTCGCAATATCTAAGGGTATTCAGGGTATCGCCAGAGAGGTTAAGAACATTAAAAAGTTACGTTCAGGTGTGCTGCTGGTTGAATGCGTTAAACGACAGCAATCAACCAACCTGATGAACACCGAATCGTTCGTCGGCGTTCCCGTTACTGTCTCTGCTCACAAGACATTAAATACAAGCAAAGGTATCATCAGAGACCGCGATCGACTGTTTGCTGACATGTCGGAACTTGATATCGTGACTGAAATTAAAGACCAAGGTGTGCTGTACGTCAAACGAAACTGTTCAAACCAGCACTTATCTATTTTCCTTTTCATCTCCGACATCTCCCAAATCACTGAAGGCAGGTTACTGCAACATCAAGGTTGACTTGTATATTCCGAATCCGCTCAGATATTTTAAATGCCAGAAGTTTGGCCATGGTGTAAATACTTGTACATTGTCCGTTGTGTGTACTCACTCTGGTGAGAAGACACAAACAACTGAAGATTGTACAATGACCTATACAAAATGCGCCAACTGTTCAGGAGAACATTCATCGTTCTCAAAGGAGTGTCCGATTTGGAAAGAACAAATGCATATCAACAAGATCAAATTTACCCAAAACATCAGTTTTTCTGACGCCAAAAAACTTGTGAAGAGATCTGAACTTACAGAAAGTTATGCTTCAATAACCAAAACACCAACTGAATCAAGCCCTAAAGTATCTACATCATTCACAAGCTGTCAAACAAACTTGACTTGGGTCAAAAGCGACAATCCACAGCGTTTATATCCTGCTATATCATCACAAACCACGAAATCACTTCCTAGTACATCTGAAAGGTGGGCAGAGTCATCTTCAGATCACAAGTCATCCTCTCAATCACGTTCACAATCTCAATCGTCATTTGATACTCAGCAAACTGCTAAAAGCAAAAATAAACCGAAGTTTGATGCTTTCAAAAAACAAAGTGGCAGAACCCCAAAAGGGCCGGAAAATATAATTCAATTATACACCAAATATGGATCTCTTGAGGCCATGGACGTATCTGAAAACGTCCATTCTAGGACACATAGCTTGTCGCCCTCCAAAAAAATGCGGGGTTGATCCCCAATATATCCCCCCAAAAGATGATGTCTTCTAATAATATTGTACAGTGGAACTGCAGAGGGCTAAGGAATAATTTCAATGATTTGCAGCTATTAGTCAGGACTTCACACCATCAGCCATTTGTCTCCAGGAGACATATTTAAAACAGACGGATACATTTGATTTACGCCATTTCAATGCATACCATTCCTTTTCACCTCCAGGTGATCGGGCCACTGGAGGATCTTCGATCCTTATCAAACAAAATGTTATCTATAGCCCTGTTATACTTAATACTGGTCTCCAGGCGGTTGCCGTACGACTGACGTTACATGTTGCGTTCACATTATGCTCTTTGTACATCTCACGGTCTTCAACTCTTCAGGAGACTGAACTTCAAAATTTATATGACCAACTCCCGAAACCTTGTATCATTATGGGAGATTTAAATGGTCACAACCCGCTCTGGGGTGGTACAACTACTAATGCTAAAGGTGAACTATTAGAAGACTTTTATTAAGTAATGATTTATGCATATATAATGATGGTTCTAGCACATATTTACATCCTGGCACAGGAACTTATTCAGCTCTTGATTTATCAATTACAGACTCAGACCTATTAAATGAATTTGAGTGGTCAGTCCACGACGACCTATGTGGAAGTGACCATTTCCCAACAATAGTAAAACCCGTGAATCCATCTGATGTTCCTCAATCATCAATATGGAACTTTAAGAAGGCTAACTGGCCTCTATATGAAACTTTCTGTGCTGACAAACTCAAACCTGAGCTTTTTCATGATATTCCTGATGCCATAAATGTTTTTAAGATGAGCTCAAACACATAGCTGACAAGTGTATCGACTCGTTTGGTACTTGGAAACCAATAACCTAATAACAGATATATAGATATACAGATATGTGGTTTCCGTAAAACCAGAAGTACTGTCCATCACTTGGTGCGTTTAGAATCATTTGTTGAAAACGCTCTAATTAATAAACAGCACGCTGTGTCTATCTTTTTTGATCTAGCAAAAGCATATGACACTACGTGGAAATATGGCATTTTAGAAGATTTACATGGCTTTGGAGTGCGAGGCCGCTTGCCTCAATATATAGCCAACTTTCTAAATGACAGAAAATATCAAGTCTGCGTGGGTTCTACCCTGTCTGATCATTACAATCAGGATCAGGGTGTTCCACAAGGCAGTATTTTGTCTGTCACACTCTTTAGTATAAAGATAAATAGTTTATCAAAAGTTTTAAACGATTCAATTGATGGATCGTTATTTGTGGATGATTTTAATATTTCTTGTCGTGGTACAAATATGCATACTATTGAACGGCAAATGCAGTTGTGTTTAAACAAAATACATAAATGGTGTCTTGAAAACGGTTTTAAATTTTCTAAATCTAAAACTAATTGCATACATTTTTGTAGGAAATATAAACCGCATAAAGACCCTGAACTGTTTCTAAATGACTCTCCCATCAAAGTTGTTAAGGAAGCCAAGTTCTTGGTTTAATTTTAGACTCACATCTAACTTTTCTTCCACATATCAAGTTTCCAATTCTAAGTGGGGAGGGGATCAAGCTACCCTCCTACATCTATATCGATCACTGGTCCGTTCAAAACTTGAGTATGGCTCCATTGTATATGGTGGAGCTCGTAAAAGCAACTTAAAACTATTAGATTCTGTCCATCACCAAGGTCTAAGACTTTGTCGTGGGTCCTTCAGAACTTCTCCTGTTGACAGTCTCTACGGCGAGGCAGATGAACCATCTCTTACACAACGCCGTATAAAATTGCCCTTGCAGTATATCACAAAACTTTATTCTATTGAATCTAACCCTGCATTTCATTGTGTCTTTAATCCTCTTTATGAGGATTTGTACAACAAAAAGCCTTCTCTTGCTCCGCCTCTTGGTTTAAGAATTAAACCATTCATTTCTGCTGCCGGCATTGAGCTGGAAATTATATCTCCTTCCCGTCTTCTTTCTTCTCCGCCTTGGCAATTGGTTAGGCCACAAGTTGACCTAACATTAACTACATTTCAAAAATCAGAAACAAATGAATTACAGTATAAACAAGAATTTAGTCAATTAAGAAATAAATATAATACATACAAATCCTTATTTACAGATGGGTCCAAGGATGGTGGCGGGGGGGGCTTGTGCCACTGTCATTGGATCCAAAACATTATCTTCTCGATTGCCCAACAACAGCTCTATTTTCACAGCAGAAGCTAATGCAATATTAACAGCTCTTAAATATATTAATAAACAACGTAAATATAACCAATACATAATCTGTTCCGATTCTCTTTCGTGCCTTCAGGTTATCAAAAATATCTCTCTTGCAAACATGCACTTTTAATAGAAATTATTGAATTGTATAATGAACTTGCTACTGGCCATCGTCTTTTGTTGGTTACCCTGCCACGTTGGCATTTCTGGTAACACAATGGCTGATCTTGCTGCCAGGGAAGCACTCAAAAAATCTGTGACACCACTTCTTATTCCATACTCTGATTGCAAAACTAGCATTAGAACCTACATCCGTGATCTGATGCAAAAGAAGTGGAACACCCAAGTAGGTATCAATAAATTACACGAAATAGTACCCTACATTGGTTACACCTAATTGGGTTGTCAGTCCAGATTTGAAGAGGTCATCATACGACGGTGTCGCATTGGCCACACAAGATATACACATGAACATTTGCTTAAAGGTGAGGATCCACCGTTTTGTATCCCTTGTGATGAAAGGATCACGGTCAAGCATGTCCTGCTTGACTGTGTTGAATATTCAATCACAAGGGATATCTATTTCAAATCACGAACTATGAGGGATCTTTTTAATAATATAAGTTCTCATTTAATTAGCTCATTTTTAAAAGAATTAGATTTGATAAATGATTTGTAAATAGATACATATTTTTTTATTTGGTAGTTTAGATTAATAACTGAGATTGTTAGTGGCTGTACCCTCAAAGGGGGTTGAAGTAGCGTAAAATTATTGTCTTCCTGAGAGGGTACGTAAGTCCCAAAACTTTCAAAGGAAATTTAAATTTACCAGCTGTTTTAAATGTAGCATTTCTGTCATTTTAATTTTGGCTAAATTTGACTTCAATCGCATGCGGCTGAAGGGATGATATAAATCTAGCTAGGGTCCATGCAGGTAGCAAAAGTACTGTAAGTCCCTATGGTCCCTAGTATGGTCATCTACCTTCAATTGTTGGCGATCAATAGCCAGTTTTTATATTGTTTTGTCCAGATAGTGCTTTTAGTTTTAACTTTCTAT